>NW_004524582.1:33989469-33991026 GCF_000260255.1 Octodon degus
TTATAGACTGCTAGACAGTGTTAGATTGTTCAGTTGAATTCAAACACCTATAGTATTTAGATGCCAATAGAATATTCACCTCTGACAGGACAAAAAAAAAATAAAAATTTAAAGAAAAAGATACAAAGGAAAGATCATTTTGTATTTATATATACAAAATAGGATAAATTTACAGCTACTTTCACTTAATTCAATGAGAAGAAGGAGGTGTACTAACAGTGTTTGGACAGAATATCCTATCTGCTTCTTGTACAATGGATAACCACTAAGAAGATAACAATGTACAGTGTATTGATTATCAAAACTGTCCTATTAATCAGCTGTGAAACTGTCTCTCATATTTCTCAATAAAAATAAATTAAAAAAATCTGTCTACAGAAGTAATATCAGAAAAATTTCCAAGCATGCAGAAATAGCTGAACATATAGGTAAATAAAACATAAACAACCCCACATCATTACATTGAGAGAAGAAACTCCCCATAACAAATGATACTCAAAACCTCAAAGGTCCAACATAGAACAAATCTTAAAAGCACTCATAGAAAAACTAAGGATCATTCATAAAGGTAAAGCATTTAGAGTATAACAGACTTCTAAACCAGGTTTTAAAAGAACAAGAAAATGTTAAATGTTTGAAGCTCTAAAAGAAAACAACTTCAATCCAGATTAACATATTCTGTTATTTTTCAAAATTGATGGAGAAATAAAGACCACCTATGACAAAGAACACCTTAAATTCATGACCACCAAACAGCACCCCAAAAAGCTCAAGTCTATCCTAGACAGAGATAATGAAGCCAGCAGCATCAAAAGTGTGATAATGTGAACAAATCAAGTAGTGTAAGCTGCTAAACAAAAACACAAAAAAATGAACAAAAAACCCCTTAGTTCTCTTTCCCATCTTGCAAGATGGTGGGTGAAAAAAACTGAGAAGCCAGACACTAAAGAGAAGAAACCTGAAGCTAAGAAGGCTTCTGCTAGTGGTACTGCAAAAAAGGGTAAAGTAAAGGCAAAAAAGTCTTAAGAAGGGGCAGCCCCACTGCAGCTGAAATCCTGTCCTGGTTAGAGGAACTGGTAGATACTCCCGATCTGTTATGTATTCCAGAAAGGCTTTATACAAGAGAAAGTACACAGCTACTAAATCAAAGGTTGAGAAGAAAAAGGAGAAAGTTCTTGCTATGATCACAAAACCAGTTAGTGGGGACAAGAATGGAGAAACCCGGGTAGGTAAGCTTCAAAAAACGCCTAGATAATACCCTACTGAAGATGTGCCCTGAAAGCTCTGGAGCCATGGCAAGAAACCCTTCAGTCAGCATGTGAGGAAACTTTGAGCCAGTATCACTCTTGACACCATGTTGATCATCCTCACCAGGCGTCACAGAGGCAAGAGAATGGTCTTCCTGAAGCAGTTGGCCAGTGGCTTGCTACTTGTGACTGGGCCTCTTAGCTGTTAACTGTGTTCCTCTATGAAGAACACACCAGAAATTTGTCATTGCCACCTCTACAAAAATTGACATCAGCAAAGTGAAAATCCCCAAACACCTCACTGATGCTT
>NW_004524582.1:33991451-34011590 GCF_000260255.1 Octodon degus
ACAAAAAATCAAATAACAACACCACAATCACAGTGGGAGACCTCAGTATCCCACTGTCACAAATAGATCAATTATACAAGAAATCAACAAGAAATATCAGAGCTCAACTATATCATCAAATAATGGACTTAATAGAAACCTACAGTGTTCTACCCAACCACAACAGAATACACATTCTTCTCAACAGTACAACAAATTTTCTCCAAAATAGACCATGTACTAGTTCATAAAGTTGCTTAAATAAGATTCAGAACTATCACACGTATACTATCAGGCCACAACGTACTGAAACAAGAGATCAAGGGCAAAAAAGACCACAAAAAAATTTGCAAATACATGGAGAATGAATTAAATTATACACTTCTGAATATTCAGTGGATCACAGAAGAAATCCTGGAAGAGTCGGTATACATCCTGGACCTTATATGACATCATAAGGCCTGTCCTAAGAGGGACGTTCACTGTGAATGTCCGTATCAGAAAGAGTGAGTCCAAATAAATAACTTAATGATGCTCGTTAGGTCCTAGAAAAACAAGAATGTCTAAATCCAAACTGAGTACCATAAGAAAGTCATAAAGAAAAAAAAGCTACAAAGCTCAGTGCAGAAATTAATGACCCTGAGACAAAAATACAAAGAATTAATGAATAGAAGGACTTATTTGTAAAAGAAAAAGCAAGACAGATAAACCCTTAGCCAATCTTACCAAAAGAAGGAAAGACCCATAAAATAAAATTAGAAATGAAAAAAGTGGGCTGGCCAAATAGCTCAGTGGATTAAAGCACCTGCTTAGGCAGATGCAGGGGCCAGGGGTTTGATCCCCGAGCCTGCCATGCTGGCCTCGCCACTGGGGCACGCTGAGAGTGCAATTAAGACTGGGTTTGGTGATGTGTGCCTGTAATCCCAGCACTTAGGAGGCTGTAAACAGATCATTACAAGTCGATTTACATAGTGAGATCCTGTACTCTATAGACCCTGTACTAAAATACACACACACAAAAATAAAACAAAATAAGAAATGAAATCCAGATTATCAGTAAATACTATTAAAACTTGTGCCCCCCCCAAATGGGAGACTTTAGAATAAATGTACATATTCTTAGGCATATAGGAATTATTAAAACTGAACCAAAAAGGTATAAAAATTTGTTAAATAGCAGGCAATGAAATTGACAGAGTAACAGAAAATCTACCAAATAAGAATAAGAACCCTAGTGTAAGAACTCAAAAAAAGAAATAAAAATTGAAGGGCATAACACAGTTAAATGGAAAGCGAGAACTTAAGGATTAAACAATGAAGAGAGAGCAAGGAGAAAAGTTAGGAAATATGGCAGGACAGAACCATATATTTATATAAACAAGATGGTTAAGGCAATGGTCCTAAGAATCTCCATCAGTTTGTTGAAAATAGCAGTGCACAGGTAGAATTCTCACCCTGACTAATTCTATATGCTGATATCTGTGAACTAAGCAACTACACTGATGATAGCAACATCTAATACTAAAAGCGAGTTTGGAATACCTATCATTCTGGTCTTCTAAATGCATACTGCTTCTAATGTCATATCAATTATTGCTATACTCTCTTTAAAGTAAATGTAAAAAAAAAAAAAGGTAATAAAACAAGAGAAGAAAAAAAGTCATAGAATTATCCTGCAATGTTGTATATGGTTTGATTTCTACATTTCTGTGTAAAAATGTGTAATTGTTTCACATTCTATAGGGATTTAAAGTTTTGAATATCCATGGTTGTTGAAAAACAGCAGTTCCATGTTATGTCTAAGGTATTTGATATTCAGACAGATAGTGATGTTAAGCCCAAATGCCTTTTACAGGATGTTTAATAACTGAAGTTTGCAGACCAAAAATTAGAGAAGCAGAGGGGCTACAAGGATAGCCAATATTTTGGCCCTATCCCTTCCAGGTCAGTGAGGACTCAGGACATAAGAGAAACTGTGCTGTGACATCCTGTAACTCAGTGATGTCTCAAATTTTCTGATCAAGGACATTATGAAGCCACAGAGGAAAATGATCGATGATGTAGAGTGTGCCTAAGGAAAGTCACCTAGAGAGAAAAAAGTCTCTCAGGCTTTCACAGAGAGCAAATTGGTCAAGAAATGGCTGCGATTCATCCAGATGGCTGACACTGACAAAAGATCTAAAACTTCAGGGTAAATCCTGAGGGGATTTGACTGACCTTGTCAGATAAAAAAGTTACATTTTTAGTTATATAGGTCTTGCTTTAACTTGCTCTTAATGAGCAGAAAAGTATAACCACAAGGTATAAAAAGAAATGCCATATTAATATGCTCAGCTGTGAAAGGCTCAAGTCAACAACTTCTGACAATTACCATTTCTGCTGATAACCCACTACTATTACGGACTAGTGATTATATTGGGTTATTCTGCTGAATTCAAGTACCTACAATCTTTAGACTGGCTTCAAGTATGTAAAGGTCCTATAAAGACTTCTAATACAGCTTCTCTAACAACAATGGAACACCCATCTTTGACAAAACAAAACAAAAAAGGGAGATATAAAGAACCATTTTGTAGTGAAAAAAAATGTATATACAAAATAGGATATACAGCTATCTTCTTGTAGTTCAATGAGAAGAAAGGTTTGTACCAATATTGTTTAGACAAGATATCACGTCTGCATCTTGTCCTCTGAATAACCACTACAAAGACAACAATATGCAATGCATTAATTGTCATAACTGTCCTACTAACCTGCTTTGAAACTGTTTCACTATTTTATTTTCTCATTAAAATGAATTTTTAAAATCTTCAAAAAACAAAACAAAAACCCAAAACAAACAAACAAAAAAATAAGAAAAGCCAAAGACCTGATGGATATACATTGTTAAATTCTACAAAATCATCAGGGAAAATCCAATGATAATACTCCTCAATCTTTAATGAAAGGGAAAGAGTATGTACAAACTCAATTTTGGAGTTCCAAAATCTGCCAAAAACCCAAAGAAAAAAGCAAACTATAGGCCAGTCTCTTTAATGAACACAGACACAATAATCCTAAATAAAATACAAGCAAACAGAAAGTAACAAATCATGAAAAAGATCATACATAAGCAAGTAGGCTTCATCCCAGGAATGGAAGGACAGTTTAATACATACAAACCAACAAATATAATACATCATATAAATAGAAGTGAGGACAAAAATCACAGGGTCATCTTAAAAGATATAGAAAAAGTCCGACAAAATCCAATGTCCACTCATGACAAAAAAAAAAAAAAAAACCACTTGAATAGGTATGTTTCAATCTGATAGAAGCCACTTTTGACAAATCCACTTCCAACATCAAATTAAATGGGGAAGAACAAAAAACAAAAGGGATATGTACAGGAAAGGAAGAAGTAAAACTATCACTACTTGTAGACAATTTGATTCTTTACATTGAAGACCCAAAAATTCCACCAAAAAACTCTTGGAACAAATAAAAAAATTCAGCAAGAGCAACATATAAAAATCTACAAATAAAAATCAACTGTATGCTTGTACACCAATAATGAACTCACCAAGAAATTTGGAAAACAATCCCATTCACAATAGCTTGAGGAAAAATTAAATACTTAGAAATTAACCTAGCTAAGAAAGTAAAACACCTATATAACAAAAATTACATTACACTGAATAAGGAGATCTAGGAGGACATCAGAAAATGGAAAGACATCTCCAGTTTCTAGACAGGTAAAACCAATATTTTCAAAATGGTCACACTGCCAAAACTGAAATCTCTATTTCTATCTCTGTCTCTCTTTCTCAATAAATTTGAGTCACCTGACATAAAATGGATATGTGTCTCTGCTGGGAATCAAACTCAGTACCCTGTGCTTGCTAGGCAGGTGCTGCACCTTTGAGCAATATCCCAGGCCAAAACGGATGTATCTTGAAGACATAATGTTAAGTGAAATAACTCAGGCACTTAAGGTTAAATATCATATAACTTTTCTTATCTGAGAAACCCAAAGTATAAATAATTTAAAGAGCAAAAGTAAAGACAGATAACATAAAGTAGGGAGATAGCTTTTTGGTAAATGAGAAAGAGATCCCGAGATGAAGGTCGCTGAAGTGAGAGGAGTAGAAGAATAAAATGAATTGAGTTGTTATATACCTTCACTTTCTCCTTATGATGAATATAATCACTACATACCACAAACATAAACTAATAAAAAATTTAAAAACCCACAATTGTTTTAAAAATTAAAAATTCTATAGATTGGGAGAAAACATTTCTGAGTCATACATCTGTCGAGGGATTCATACCTAGAATAAACAGAGAACTCCTAAAACTCAACAACCAACCAACCTAATTCTAAAGTGGGCAGAGTCAGTTTTGCTACTGTAACGAATACTTCAGACAGTCAATTTTTAGGGAGAAGGGCCAGCAAGATAGCTCTGTGGACTATCTGAGGCAAGCACAGGGTCCCGGGTTTGATCCCTGGCATGACATGCCCCGCTGGCCTTGCCCCCTGGGCATGCTGAGCTGGCCACCAAGTCTGAGTATGGTGGAACACACCTGTAATCCCAGTGCTGGGGACTGTGAACACAGGAGGCTCACTATGAGTCCAATCTATGTAGTGAGACCCTGAAAAAAAAAAAAAAATTAGGGAGAAAGAAAAGGTTTATTGTATTTCACTATGTTGGAAATTTCAGTCATGACCAGTTGACTTCACAGGTGTTCTGTGTTGGCAAATGGCAGGAAGTGGCAAAACCACTTTCCTCAGAGCCAGAAAGTAAAGAGGCAGAGAAGGAAGAGCCCAAGGCCCAATTGCCTTCAAATGTGTTTCTCCAATGATGTAGAATCCTCTACTCTCGCACATTTCCATTACTTTTCAGATTTCTTTTTTTTTCCCCCATGTGTTTGGCACAGGATCTACAGGGACTCACTACAGATTGGACTTGTAGTGATCCTCCTGTGTTTAGCCTCCCAAGTGCTGGGATTACAGGCTTGTGCCACCATGCAGTCTCACTCTCTCAGTGCACCCCGGGTGCAGGGCCAGCGTGACACGCCAGGGATTGAACCCTGGTCCCTGGGTCTGTCTAAGCAGGTGCTTTAATCCACTGAGCTATCTGGCCGGCCCTTCCATTACTTTTCAATAGTTTCAAGCTGGGGAACAAGCCTTTGACATGTGCACCTTTTGGAACTTTCCACATCCAAACTATACTGCAGTCAACCAACCTTTGACAGCAAAGCAAGTCAGTAAAGAAAAGATCACTTTTCAACAAATGCTACTGAAGAACTGAAACCAACATGAAAAAATATTCTACACATAGACTTCAGACCTTTCACAAAACTCAACTCAAAAGGGCTCATATACTTAAGTATGAAACTAAAAATTGTAAAATTACTATGAGGTAGCAGGAAAAACTATAGGTGGCCTTAGGTTGGGTGATGAAATCAAAAGTAGGATACACACAAAAAAAGAACTAATGAGTTGAACCTCATTAAAATTAAAATCTTCTCTGCAAAAGTCTATTAAAAGAAGGAAAGGTCTTTGCAAATCATATATTTGATAAGGGGCTTAATATCTAAAATATACAAGGAACTCTGAAAACTCAACAATAAGAAGCCAATAATCCAATTAAAAATGGGTACATTATCTAAACAGGCATCCTCCAAGAGACATACAATTGGTAAATGAACATGTAAAAAATGCTCAAAATCAAGCCATTAGGGAATTGCAAATTAAAATAATAGTATGGTGCCATTGTACATCTATGAGAATGGTCAAAATTCAAAATAATGACAGAAGCAAATATAAGAATGCAAAACAATGGAAACTCTTGTTCATTGCTGGTGCAAATGTGAAGTGGCACAGCCACCTTTGAAGAAAGTTGGCACTTTCTTATAAAAATAAGTAGTCCTAAGATATGATCAAGCAATTATGCTGCTTGCTATTTACCCAAAAGAGTTGAAAACTTACATATAGACAAAAATGTGTGCATAGATATTTACAGCAGCTTTATTTATAATTGCTGAATTCTGGAAGCAAGTCATTACATTTTCCAGTAGGTAGATGGGTAAATTGGTAGAACCAGACAATAAAACATTAACCGCACTAAAAACAAATGAGCTATCAAGCCATGAAAAGACACAGAAGAACCTAAAAGGCATAAGGCATATTGTGTTTGTTTTAATGCATTTGGGGGTTTCACTGCGCAGCTCAGACTTGTTGTGATCCTCCTGTTTTCAACCTCCCCGGCCCTGGCGCTGCAATTATAAGCATGCACCACCATGCTAGGATGCAGTAGCCAGTTTAACCCCCCTCCCCTGCCGGGGGAGGGGCCAGAGCACCATTTGGTGTTGGGGATCTAACCTGTCACTTAGTCTGCTGACCTATCTTGCCCGCCCTCTGAAAGGCATATTGTTAAGTAAAAGCAGCCATTCTGAAAAGGCCACTGTTGGAGACCACCAGGCTACGCTTTCTGGAGAAATGAAACCCTTTGCCCCCATCTTTCCCTGACCTTTCTTTTAACCTTATTCACTGAAATATGCAAGCAGGCTATATTGAAGCTGATGTTCCCTTAATTGGCCAAAAGAATATGATTGAATCTCACTAAAGCTCAGTAAGTCCCATCAATATGGGGAATATGCGGCAATATGCAGGGAAGAATTGCTCTTGTGCTGATAGCTGCAACGGAGGCTTGAGCAAGAGCCTCAGATTCCAGGGCTAAGACATAAAATTACATGTCGGCTGAGGCCATAGGACTCAGAAAGAATTATATCTTCCTTTTGGGGTTCGTTATTTGTATCGTGCTTACTATTTGTGATCATGTAATTGTGCCTTATTTTGTGAGAGTTTAGTAATTTTTCTAATCTCAATGATTGGAAAGTTACTGATTATAAATATAACTGATAAATCATGCAAAAGCATTTAAATCTTATTTTTACATAAGGAACAATGTAAAGATCCTTACTGCATTCTTTTTTTATGTTAAGGATGATACTATAACATTTATTTCTGGGGGCCAGCCAAATAGTTCAGTAGATTAAAGCACCTACTTAGGCAGAGCACAGTGACCTGGGGTTTAATCCCTAGCATGCCATGCTGGCCCTGCCCTGGAGGCACACTGAGACAGTGATTGAGGCTGGGCGTGGTAGTGCATGCAGGAAATCCAACATAACCTTATAGCTGATGCATGAAAAGTTTCTCTTTTCTAGCACTCTGTAGTAACCCCACTCACCTCCCTGATAGATACCAATAAAAGCCATCAATTTTTGACCTTGTGACCTTCTGTTCCACAGAGAATAGTAGCCATCCCAGAGCTCTTAATCTGTAGGAGTTTCTCTCATCTTTATTTTGCATTTCTGTGCCATGCTGTTAGATAGGAGACCTGAGCTCTCCATGGGGGTTTTGATAGGTTACATAGTGCATGATTTCAACTATAATATATTACATTCTAGGAAAGATGAAACAATGAAGACAGCAATGATCAATGGCTACCAGGAGTTCAAGGAAGGGAGGGATAAATAGAGGGAACACAGAGGGACTTTAGGGCAGTGAAAATATTCTACATGATACTGCAATGGTATATGCATGTCATTATACACTTCTTAAATCTCTAGAATATATATGTTACAGTGAATATTAGTGTAATTATGACTGTAGTTAATGATAATGTACTACTACTGGCTCATTAATTACACCAAGCCATCATTCTTATAAAAGGTTAGTAACAGAGGAAACATTGGAGGGTGCAATTGGATGTGAAATTATATATATATATATATATATATATATTTTTTTTTTTTTTTTTTGGTACAGAGTCTCACTATACAGATTGGACTCCTAGTGATCCTCCTGTCTTCAGCCTCCCCAGCACTGGGATTACAGATGTACGCTACTATGCCCTGACTTGGTGGCCTGCTCAGTGTGCCTTGGGGGTGGGGCTGGTATGGCATGTGGTACCAGGGATTGAATCCTGTTACACTTGCCTAAGCAGGTATTTAGTCTGCTGAGCTACCTCGCTGGCCCAAGAACTAGATTTTAAAAATTTTCTGTATATCTAAAATTGCTCTAAAATAAAATCTATTTTTTAAAAAAATGGCCAAGATAAAACAAAATAGTGAATAACTTATTTATTTTTTACTTTTTTAGTGAATAACTCTTAAGATAATCCAAAGAAGGCAATAAAGGAGGAACGAGGACACGGTCAAAAAAATGAAACAGAAAGATGGCAACTGTATATACAATCAGATGAATAAGTACATTAAATGTAAATGGACTAAACACTTTAATTTAAAAGGCAGGCAAGCTAAGACTGGCAAAAAGGTAGAATCCAAATGAAAGAATTACAAAGAAACATAAATTAAACACAAACTTATACTATGAAATGAAACTAAGGACCGGGGAGATAGCTCAGCATCATAATCGCCTGCCTGGTAAACACAAGGTACCAAGTTTGATCACCAATATCGCCAAAAAAAGAAAAAAAAAACAAAAACAAAAACAAAGAAAATGAAATTAAGTAAAAATATGCCATATAAGCACTGATCATAAAAAGAAAAAAAAAAGAAAATGAAATTAAGTAAAAATACGTCATATAAGTACTGATCATAATAAGCACCGGTTGGAATGACTATTATTATCAGACAAATTTTTAAGTCAGAAACACAGAAGGACATTCCATAGACACAGAATGTCATTATACCTGGCAGTTTAAGTATCAGCTACTTTTGGCATTACGAGCTCTCAGTTCAAAATGCTCTACTTGAGAGAGAAACTGAAGTCCTGGGAGATACAACAATAGCAATGTATGTGTTTAACAGATTTTTAAAATACTTGAAGCCAAAACTTGTTTAAGAAGCATTACATAAGTCCACATCATAGTTGGAAGTTTTGGAAACCCTCTTTCAGTAATGATAGAATTAGTTAAAAAAAAAAAAAAAGCAGTAAGAATATAGAAAATCTCACTGACATCGATTTTGGTTTCATTGAAAATTGTAAGACATTACACCAAACTACTGAATCTTTGTTTTTCCAGTTGCATATGGACTATTCATCAAGGCAGACCAAATTCTGCCATAAAAGTTGTAAGGCAATACTTCAAAATGCATAGTAAGGGCTGGCCAGATAGCTCAGTGGATTAAAGCACCTACTTAGGCAGAGCAAAGCAGCCGGGGTCTGATCCCTGGTGCACTGTGCTGGCCCTGCCTCTGGGGTGTGCTGAGACAGTGACTGAGACTGGGCATGGTGGCATGTGCCTGTAATCCCAGCACTTTGCAGGCTGAAAACAGGAGAATCACTAGAGTCTGATCTACACAGTGAGACCCTGTAGTCCCTGTATTAAATAAAAACAAAAAAGCATACAAATGCAAGCACAAAACCCATAAATGTGGTGGAAAAATATGTATAGGATGATGGTATATTTTGAAAGACATTTGGTCTTGTCCACAGATTCTGCATTTATCTCCTACAGCTCTTAGAGTTTCCTCAGCGACAGGGCTGGAGCCTGTGCTAAGGAGATGACTTAGGGGGGAATCCCTAAATGGCCTCAGGAGGGGCCTGCTTAGAAAGACCAACAGTCTACAAAGTTGCAGCTCTCAGTCCTGCATCCTGGCCTCTAGGAATAGCTCGAGTTCACCCTCCACAAACAATATGGAACACCTGGTAAGAGTGCTGGGCGGAGGCATCCCAGAGAGCATGGAAGATACACAGCCTCATACTCCATATATGAAAATGAGACTAGAGAACAGGGCCTTATACTCCCCAGACCTTTTATTTTTCTTTCCAGGCTGCCTTCAATGCCTTGCAGCTGGCCAAGTTTCATCAGGCACTCCAGTCATGCTGGGAGACACTTGCTTTGGCTGTAGCAGCTCTTGGCACAGACCTACCCCAGATGATTCTTCCCCTCTGCAGCCATCCTGTCAGGTCTTTGAGAGGCCTCAGGCCTGTCTGTGACCAGACAGGAAGTCTGACACTGTACATGCAAGAGCCTGTCTTCTTCCCTTTATAAATAATTCCTCATACTCTTAGCAGGTTTAGTTCATGCACCATTCTTCATGTTGCAGCATTAAGTCTAAAAAGCCTTTTCCACTGGGCATATTTTTTTCCTATTTTGATTTCTTTCTCAAGTAGTGCATTTTGAACTGAGAGCTGGCAATGTCAAAGGTAGCTGACGCTTAAAGCTGCCAGCAGCCAGGGTTAGTGATACTGGAGGTGGCTGGTAGCAGGATATGGAAAGGAAAATGGAGAATCGCCAGGAAATGCCAATTCTAGTGTCCTGAAGAGTTCCTATGTCCTGCCAGTAGCTGCTTCTTCTAAAAAGCAAAGACAGTACAAACCCTAAGAGTTGACTGCTGTTATCATTAAAGAACCAAGGCTATTAACACTAGAAGAGCTACATTTTGCCAAACTTGGAAGCCAGTATAGGACCTCCTCTCCTTTAGAGCAATCAAAAGATGAGAGTGGCTAGCAATGCCAGCCATTAGCAGGCTTGAGAACGAGCCATTTCTGACTCCCATCTATGCATAGCTAAAAATTCCTGACTAGTGACAGAAAGTCCACAACATTTTCCTTAGAGGAGGCACAGCAGCTCTGCCTGCTCTCCTATTTATCTCTTCCACTGGCTGATTGTTTCTTTTGTACCCTCTATAAAGAACCGATCTGTGCACAGGGAGTATTCCTCTGGATTCTCTGAACCATACTAGCAAGTCACAGACTCCAAGGAGCGAGGTCACAGGAACCTGATCTGAAGCACTCCGAAGCTCAGGTCACACTGCTGGGATCCACCTATAGTCTAACTGGCAAGTCTTTGGGAATAAGCTACAAATCTGAGGGGTCAAAGCCAAGTCCCAGGTAGGCAATACCAATTAACCTAAACTCAAAAGCTGCTGGTATCTTTAGGACTTTTAGGAAACACAGGTGCAGGACTCTGAATCCATGCTGTTAAGAAGACAAAGGAAGCTTACGCAATCTGTCGAAGGTTGGACAGGCAGGGGCACAGAGCCTGCCATCAGAAGACTGGGCAAAGAATGTAAGGACAGAGTGCAAGTGGCCATAGCAAGAGCCCAATCACCTCTTGGTACAGTGTGTGAACTGTCAGGCAAGGTGCAGTTGGTTGTCCTGCCACTCTCGATGCCTGTGGCCCAAGGGCAGAGGGAGTAGCACTATGTTCCAGGCTAGAGGTGAATGAAGAGAAGTTCTGTGCTTCATGGCCTCAATCTTTTTAAAAGTTGTTTTCATTTCAGTTTTCCTTTTGTTTTCACAATGGTGTGAGACTTGAAGTGAGTTATGAAATGTCCAGCTGGTGTCTTCTGGAGAATAACTTGGTGTGAGGTGACTCCCATCCATCTAGTCAGAGTGCGCTATACTCTGAGCATATGAAGAAACAACAGTGTCATCTCCTTAGCTAGAGAAATAATGGTTGTATTTGTATTCTCAGTATTCAAGTGGCTTTAAGTGGTCATACTGGGGAAAAGGGTTTAAAATGAACCTACAAGTAGGAACCAAAAAAAAAAAAAGAAGTGAGAAAATACAAATAAGGCTATTAATAGAAATAAGCAATAGAGAAAAAGTTGATTCTCTGTAAAGATTAACTCTTAGAAAAACTAATAAAAAGTTGTTGGGGCAAACAGGGCAACAAAAGATAGAGATAGAGATAGAGGCCAAGAGTGACAGAGGGGACCTGCCTGTTAGCTCAGTTGTTTTAAGTGCCTGCTTAAACAAAGCAGTCAGGCTCAGGATGCTGTGGTTCGATCCCCAGATCCTCAAGCCAAACAAGACCTGCCCTGAAGGCATCCTGAGCCCACCAAAAAAAAAAAAAAAAAAAAAAAAAAAAAAAAGAAAAGACCCTTCTTCACTTTTTTATTATTGAAACTGTCCTACTAATCAGATTTGAAATTGTCTCATTGCTATCTGTTTCTCAATAAAATTATTGAAAAAAAAAATTTTAAAAAGTGACAGAGAACAAGAACAGAGAAACAGCAACAAAGAGAGGTAAAACAGGTTTAGATACAACAGAGCCACCAAAACGAGGAGGAAATAAAGGGTATCATTACACTCTCCAGGTGTCATCAAAAAGATAATATGGAGATATTAGGAACAAATTTGTGTCAATTTGGATTAAATGAAAAAATACAATTTACCAAGATTGACACAGTCAAAGTAGAAACCCTTTTTATTTTTGGGCTAGGGATGTAGCTCTGGTAGAGTGCCTTCCTAGCTTACACGAAGCCCTGTGTTGAATTCCCAGAACCAGAAAAAAAATTCCAATTTAAAATAGGAGCTCACTACCTATCTCAGGCTCTCCTTGAATTTGTGATCCTCCTACTTTAGCTTCCAGAGTAGCTGGGATTATAGTTATGTGTGAGACTGTGCCTGCCCCATCTGCTTGCCTCCTCGGGTACCGCAGTAGAGAAGCTCGCAGCACTCACTCTACTGCACTGAGGTGCTCTGGCCCCTCTGTCCACACTCTAAGTACAATTAGCAGTCAGAAGCAGGAGACCAAGAAGGAAAGTCTTCCTGGGTTACTAGGCACTTGTGACTGATTCCTTGTTTTTCTATGAACTACATGGGCTGCTAGAATGCAGCTTGGGAAGGCACCTGCACAGAATGCATCCCAACAGCCAAGGCTGTCAAACATGCTGTGCGCATGTTCTGATATCAATGGATGTTCATCATGTAAACTCCAAATATTTTTGTTCTGGAACTGAAACTAGGCCTGATAAATAAGTCAGCATCTTTAAGCAAAGAGCAACCTGCGTCCTCTCCATGTGAGACAAGAAAGTATACAGTACAGAAAAAGTGTCAGAAGGGAGAATGAGAAAAAAAAAAAAAAAAAAAAAAAAAAAAAAAAAAAAAAAAAAAAAACTGAATAAAAAAAAAGAAGCAATTCCTGACAACAAAGGTCTAGAATCACAGAAAGACACCCCAGAACAATAAGAAAACAAAGACAAACGGCAGCAGAAGAAAAGTTCAAGATAAACAACAAAAATCAGTTTCAGGCAGCACTTTGCACTAAAGGGTCCCATAAGATGAATGTAGATTCTGATGCTGTTGTCTCAGTCGGAGATGCCCAGGAAATATGTCACAGCCATTTAGACCACAGATGGACAACACATCAGTTACTCCTCTGTCTAGACAACATTCCAAATAGTTGTATATTCTTCAGACAGGCATAGCTAACAGAGAGCTGAAAGTTCAAAAAATGGACACTTTCACGTTGTTATCTTATGTGCTTATATGCTGCTGTGCATATTAGAAGACAAAAAACTTGTACATAATTACCAATAAGCTATCAACTATCACCAGCATAATGATGACATCTGGAGAAGATACATCTTTACCCTATTTAAAAAATCTTTTTCCAGTTATTGTTCTAAGAAGTCTAAGATAATTCTGTAAATTCAAAGATATAGTAGCCCTTCAAAACAAATGAGAAATTGGGGAAAGAATCATCATTCCAAGGACAGTGAGACTTTGTTGGGAAGTTCTAGAGAGCTCACAATTAGGGCTTGGCATCAGGAATCATAGAATTTATCATGCAGGAGCAACTTCATGCTAGAAGTGTTAAGATTACTTCTACTGCTTTCACCCTGTGCCTATGCAAGAAATTCAAGCATGAGAGTTAAATATTCTGTGTGCAACTGGAGGAAGGCAAAATGTGGAAGAAATCAGAAAGTTGGTGATTCCTTTTGTGCTTTACAAAACTGTGAAGGGTCATGATCTAGAACAGGTCTCCAAGCTCTGACGTGCTTTTGGGTCAGCCTCTGCTGGCCCTTACATTGCATGAGTCTGTAAACACGTGCTTGTAACTTTCTCCCCAAAACAGAATCACATTAGGAGGAAATTCTGATTTCATAGGAAAAAAAATAGGGCAAGGAGAATATACCATGTTTGCAAAGTTATGTGTTTCTTTTCTCTCTCAATGAGGGAAAAACAGTTTTATTCTCATTACCTGCTTACTGGTCCATTAGAGCTGACCAGAAAGGAACACTACTTTCTAACATGATCTGTCTAGTAAGGGAGAAAGCCACCAAAATAAATATATTTGTTGATAGTTAAAAATAAGTAAAAATGCTCCTAGTTCTGGTCTGACAACCATCAAAAGATTTGTTTTAACAATATCAATAAAGAAAAAATGTTATATAATTAACAGATACAGAGAAAGCAGTTGACAAAAGTCAATACTGGCTTATGATAAAAAAAAAAAAAAACCCTCTGAAAATCAGCAAACTATGACTGAAGGAAATTTCCTCATCCTAATGAAGGCAGCTTTGGAAGTCCGGAGATCACCTGTGTAGAGAAACATTCAACACATCTGCCCCAAGACAGAACAGGCAAGTAAATCTATCTCAGCACTATGCTTGACACTGTCTTGCAAGTTCACCCAGTACAGTAAGGCAAGAAAATAAATCCTAAAAACCTGAAAGGAAAGAGTGAAACTGTCCTTATTCACAGATAGCATGACTGTTCATGTAGAAAATCCCAAGGAAGCATCAAAACTGGAAATATGAGTTTTAGCAAGGTCTAGGGTATAAGGTCATGATAAACAAAAGTCAACTATATTCTTATATCCTATCAATAAAGCATTAGAAAATAAGAGTTAAAAACTGCATTTATGGGCTGGTGAGATAGCTCAGTGGTCTAAAGCACCTACTTAGAACAAGCTTAGTAAAGCACAGGGACCAAGGTTCAGTCCCCCAGCACCACATGCCAGCCAGCCCCGCCCCCTGGTGGGCTGAGCTGGCCACACACACACACAAATAAATAAAATTTTTTAAAAATGCATTTACAACAACATCAAACAATATTAGAAAAGCATTCTAAGACTGCATTTAACACAGGACTTGCAGACCTCCATACTGGAAGTGATGACCACCACCAAGGGATACTACAGAAGACGTGCATATCACACAGCCATGCTATGGACGCAGTGTGAGACTCCACAGCGTAGGCCTCTATTTCTTCCACATTTACCCAGGGATTTCATGCAATCCTAGCCATAGTCCTATATATTTGAAACACAGAATTTGAAAGACTGATTATAAAATTTATGTATGAATTCAAAGGACCTAGGATACCAAAATAAAGTTGAAAAAAGAACAAACTTCAAATACTTGTACCATCTAATTTTAAGACTTATTATAACGCTACAGGGATCACAGTAATCTGTATCCAGTATAAAGACAAAGTCGACCCATCAGACCCACACTTATTCAACTAAATTATTTTTGACAAAAAAAAAAAAAAGTAATTCAATGAGAAAGTGAAATCACCTTCAATAAAGTGTCAAAATGGTTATCTACACTAAAGGGGAGGAGAGGAAAGCAAGAAAGGGAAAAAGAAATTAAGTCCAGTATGAAACCACATAGAGACCAACATGAGACCAATGAAGAAACACAAAAGCTACAATTAAAGCTTTTAGAAAAAATACAGAAGAATATCCTCATTAATCAAACAAAGATTTCTTAGAAAAGACATAGAAAACAATAACCATAAGAGAAATAAATGACTGGTAAGTTAGATTTTATCTAAATTAAAAAAAACTGTTCACCAAAAAAGATACCATTAAAAATGAATGAACAGGGGCTGGTGAGATGGCTCAGTGGTCTAAAGCACCTACCTAGAACAAGCTAAGCAAAGCACAGGGACCGCGGTTCAATCCCCCAGCACCACATGCCAGCCAGCCCTGCCCCCCGGTGGGCTGAGCTGGCCACACACACACACACACACACACACACACAATAAATAAATAAATGTTAAAAAAAAAAATGAATGAACAAGGGGGCCGGGGAAGACGGCCTCAGTAGGATAAGCGCTTGACTGGCAAACGCAATGATCTGAGTTCAATCCCCGGTTCCGCCAAAAAAAAAAAAAAAAAAAAAAATGAATGAACAAGGCACAGATTGAGAGAAAATAGCCACAAAAAGTCCTCGATAAAGAACCTGAATCCTGAATAAATAAGGAATTCCTACAACTCAGTAAGGAAAAGATAAATGAGCCAACTTTAAAAAAAGTCAAAGCTTTTAGAATATTTTGCTGAGTTTACACACCTATAATATTCAAATAACGGAACTTAACAAAAAAAAGTATACAAATGAATGTTGATTTTGTATCTGTGTATTCAAAGTGGTTAGGATCGATATATAGTTACAGTCTCTTAATGAATAGAGGGATTTGTTCTAGTGGTGTTTGTAGATAGGCTATCATGTCCACATCTTGTACAGCAATTAACCACTGGGAGAATGTATGCAATGTGTGAATTATTGAAACTGTCCTACCAATTTGAAAATAAATACATAAATTTAATTAATGAATAGAGAATAGAATAATATTTAATGAATAGAGAATAGAATAATATTCAAATAACGGAGCTTAACAAAAAAAGGGGATACAGATGAATGTCCACTTTGTATCTGTATATTCAAAGTGGTTAGGATACATATATAGTTACATTCTCTTAATGAATAGAGTGATTTGTTCTAATGGTGTTTGTAGATAGGATATCATGTCCACATCTTGTACACCAATTAACCACTGGGAGGAATGTATGCAATGTGTTAATTATTGAAACTGTCCTACCAACTTGATTTGAAACTGTCTCATTGCTATTTGTTTATCAATAAAATTATGGAAAAAAAAAGAAAAAAACAAATGTGTGTATAACCATTCATATCAAGCTAATAAACTGGAGTCCAAGTGTCCACAAAAGAAGGGAGAAAGATGCTGTGGTATGGTCAAACAGTAGAACCCTACCCAGCCATCAACAGATTAAAAAAAAAAAGTCTGGATGTTAATTACTACTGTTGGGGGGTCTTGAGGCAGGGTCTTGCTATGCTATTCAAGTTGCCCTGCAACTCACAATACAGCACAGATCAGCCTTGAACTCATGGCACTTCTACTGCCTCAGCTTCCTGAGTGTTGAGGTTACTGGTGTGCAATACCACAGACATGCCTAGCTGGATGTTAATTACCAATGGTAGGTACAAAGCTTATTATTTTGTTTACTGTGTATATGCTTAAGGATTTCAAAAGTTCAACTTAAAAAAAAAGTAAATATAATCATATCTTGTAACAATTTCTCCTAGTTAACCTTTTCCTACCCTTTGCCTTAATTCTTAAAAGGCATTAAAAAGGTCAATGCCTTTTTAATCCCTAGATTCATAGGCTGCATGTATCTCTCCTTAAATACCATCTCTAACAACAACAAAACTGGTAAAAATTTTCTTCTTACATTACAAATGCCACTAGCAGCACTTCTGAGTCTCTGGACTGGAAGGCACCAGCAAACCCAAGTGGTGGCACACGAAGTCCTGTTTGTCACCACTGCCACTGTCTGTGACCAGGACACACCTTTCCAAGAGTGTCATTTTGCTGTTTGGGTACACTTTAGGAAACACTGCAGGCTTTGGTATGTTTCATTAACACATTATCCCAGCTTCCATTTAAAATAATGGAAAACAGAGGACCATGTATTAGCATGAAATCACAGATTATTACTGATATTAAGTGGGAGTTGTTCTGTGATTAAGAGAAAAAAGTGAGGCCGGCCACACAGCTCAGTGGATTAAAATGTTTGCTTAAGTAGACGTAGGGACCGCGCCAGCCCCACCCCTATGGCGTGCTGAGATGGTGAACGAGACTGGGTGTGGTGGTGCATACCTATAATCCCAGAGTTCGGGAGGCTGAAAACAGGAGGATCACTACGAGTTCAATCTGTGTAGTGAGACCCTATAGATCCTATGCTAAATACATAAAAAAAAATTTTTACAAAGTGATAAAAATCATATATTTATAAATTAGGTATTAAATATTTGTACATTAAAGAAATCCTCTCCTAGGAAATTTGTGGAATGGAAAGAAAAAAAATGACTACAGAGAAAACAACGGAGAGGAAGGGCAAAAAGCAGAACTACAAAGGCAAAGAAAGCAGACAGGCAAAGAGAGAAGGGACAGAGGGGAGAAGAAAGGAGAAACAGTAAAATAAGGCATGTGCGAGGAAGAACTCAGTCTGGTCATGCACAGCCACAGGTGACAGGGGAGGACAGCAGTCCCCATGTGCCCGGGAGAAACTGCTCACTGGGACACTCTGCTGGCATAATGTGGATGAGCATTTAGGGACTCAGGATCTTGAGCCTTTTCTGAAAAAATTACTAGGGCATAAAATCCATCCTGCAATAGGGGAAAGAAAATGAAGAATTTAAAAAACTCAGCTATGGGAAGTATTAAGGGTGAACAATGGGTCATTTCTTACAGAAGCAAAAGAGACCAGTTGTGTAAATTATAGAACAAAATATGCACATCACAAATCATGATGGTAATTCAGAAAGAAAGCTTGTTAAGTGGGAAAAGAAGGCTGATCAAGTACTGTATCAGAACAGAAGACCCCCAACAAACACAGACACTCTGCCCTTTTCCATCCAGAGATCCATATAAGGCTGGCTGGCTTCTTATTCTTTAACCAAGCACAAGTCACAAAAGACCAAATGCAGATCACAACTCACAACTGTCTTCAATTGAGTCTAGTATTTAGGCAATTTACAAAAATGTTAGACAATACCATTCTCACTGAATTTTTCTGTTTTGGAAAATAATTTTCTTAAAAATATTACATAAATGCACAATGCATTATGCCTTAGTTTTTATTCTAAATGCCAGCAACACTAACAAGCAGAATCCATATAAACCAAAGTGCTTGGGCCTACGAGGTTGTCTGTGCCTCTTCCCATACAGCTCCTGCAGCTTGCCGAGGTCCACACACCAAGACAAAGACCAAACTTTCTGTTTATGACTTAAACATATTACTTATCTAGAAGAAATTAAAATTTCAGAAGTTTCTAGGATGATCAGTAGGGAAAATATGATACATACTATGTTTTGATGTAATCTTTTATTAAACTACTTACTGTTTAATTTAAATTCAAGTGCAATTGAAGCTGTTTATCAACTCCATAGGATTCATACTTTTTTAAAATGATCCTTCATTTGAACAGATGTTTCAATACTCAAATCCATGGTTCAAATAGCAACCTTTAAAAGCTCACTGGTTTCCAGCACCTGTCTTCATCCAAGCCCTTGTATGGCTGGTCTGACTCGTGGCAGTGAAAAGCACACAGAGGGCAGCTGTGATGAGCAGATGCATTCCCTCGTAGAGAAGTTTTGGAGAAAATACACTCCATATGAACAAGTGATAACGCAGGGATGTCACCAAAATGATGTATGCAGCAACAGGAGCAGAACAAATCAGCGCATAGCAGAAGCAAGCACGGCCCATTGCTGAATCACTGTAAGTGAAAGAGAATGCATTAGTGCATGCCACAAGAACAACGTGACTGCTGCTTCTGCTCTGAAAACTGATCTTCCTTGCTTGGGGACTAGAGAACATGACATTTTCTTTTTGCACACATCTTGTATCTGGACACTGTGCTGGGATTCCTACAGATGGCCTAGAGAAGAGAAAAACCAGATGAACATGAACATGTCAGCAAGTAATCAACTCTGTGAAGAAAAATACGAGCAGGAAGGCAGAGGAAAGGTGATGGCTACCCCTTGAGCTCTCAGAAATGCTCCTAAACCTTAACTGTCCATAGAACGACCTGGGGTTTGCTAAAAATGGGAGCCTCTCCACAAAAATTTGGACCAGAGTGGATGGGAACCAGGCACCAGCAGCTGTGGGCAGTGACTGGACCTCTTCAGTGTTACCACACTGTGAAATAGTTGAGAAAAATTCACCCTAGATTTTACACTGATTTAAAATTATATGCTTGTACTACTATCTCATACATGATACTGAATAAAATATCACAGAAGACACACAAATGAGCACAAACACATAGTCTGCATCACTGTCCCTGTGTTCTAGGGACCAGCCCCAAATGTGTACCCGGAAGGGCAGCAGCACAGAACAGCATCAGTGGAATGGGTACCACCCTGGAAACATGAGATGTTCCTTGCCCTGTTGTTTCTTTTTTTTTAGGAGAGTAACAATAGTTAGTACATTGTGTATTGTTATTGCCAAAGTAGTTTCTCATATTATAAGATATAGGCAAGAAATAATAAGCAAACAACATAGATACAAACCTCTGTTTTTTTTTAAGTCAACAGAAAATGGAAATATACATTTTGAAGTTTCTAATACTAGGAGAAGATATCATACAATGTCTTTTAAA
>NW_004524582.1:34013436-34043416 GCF_000260255.1 Octodon degus
GATCCCGCGGCCTGGGTCGTCTCACTCACTCCCCAGGCCTGCGCTCTGGGTCATCTGTTCAGGATCCAGAGGGCCCGGGTAGTCTCACTCACTCGCTAGGCCTGCGCTCTGGGTCTGTTCAGGATCCCACGGCCTGGGTCGTCTCACTCACTTGCAAGGCCTGCGCTCTGGGTCTGTTCAGGATCCCGCAGGCCCCCGGGTCGTCTCACTCACCGCCGAGCCTGCGCTCTGGGTTTGTTCAGGATCCCGCAGACCCCCGGGTCATCTCACTCTGCCCTGTTGTTTCTAAACCACCAACACAACTATTACACAAATCTAAATTAGTCTTTGAAGCAACATACCCTGATGATCATTTTGGAGTTCTGCCCATCTGTGCTTTCTGGCCAGTCTGAAAGGCCTAGGGGCCTTCAGGTCCTGGCTTCACCCATGCTCTGGCTTTGTTGTCTTCCTCTGAACCCTGCATGCATGGATGAGAGCTGTCTGTGGTCAGCCCACATCCCACATCCTTGCTGCCGCACACTCACAGCAGCAGCTCTACTTTGGGTGGAATGGGATGGGCATAGCCACAGAAGGTCAGGCACTTCTGCCAGGCAGATGGTGCCTGTGGCTCTCAGTGTCTACATTGTGAGGTGTGGGCTTGGGGAGATGGTGAACTACCCAGCTGTGGCAAAAGCTAAGAGGTGGGGCAGCATGTGTGTATAGGGTGTGTGCAATAGCATCACTTACACAGGTACACTCTGTGATGCGCTCCTCAGTCCTGTTGACCAGGAGACTCCACCACGTGCCACTTTAAGATGTTCCCACAATGCTTCCTGCTTCTGTGTTCAATGTCCAGCGAAGGTACCACAGCCACTTAGGGGCCAAAGGACAGGGCTGTCCAGGTGCTAAGCTCACTGGCTCCCCTCTCAGGCCTCTGCATGTCCCTCTCCACCTGCTGGGTCCTCAACTGTTCGTCATCCTGGCGTGTCTATGCTTTTGCTGTGGCAGTACTAGCCCCCTTCTTCTGTCTTGTTTCTACCTGCAGCCAAACTTGAGTGACCCCCACAGTAGTTACCTTGTTGTATGCCCTGAATGCCAGCATCTGCCTGGAACATTGTACCAACACCAGGTAAAGATTAGCATACAGGGTGAGCTCTGTGGACAGGAGAGGTTACTGCATCACCTTCTTCTCAGCCAGCACATGGTCCAGCTTCCACTGCCCAGGCTGTATTCAATGTCAGTGCACAATGGCTAATATCATCTGTCTAGAAGAATGTAACTCATTCCCTCACAGTGGCCAATGGGCTCTTGGTTTTACCAGTGGACACTGGCACAGAGCCATATTTGCTTCCACCTGCACTGCCTGGCTCAGCCTAGCAGCCCTGCAGCTGGGGTCTTGACCACTCAAGACAAACTCTGACCTGTTGGAAACATCTCTAGGCACCATTTAGATCTCATTATTATTTTCTTACATTACTGAAACAAAATGGAAATGACTAATACTTGATGTTTAAAGCTTTTAAAAATGAAAGTGAAAAATCATTTCTAAAATGAAGGACTACTTAACTAGGGAAAACAGCAATTAATACTGCCCATTGATTAAAATGCTTGTAACTAACTCCCTTAACAAGTACCACTCTGAATGTGCCCACACATCTCACATCTGACAGTGCTAGGCCAGCAGGCACTAGAGTTGCCTGGTCAGTGGACAGAGTGCCTGCTCACAAAGCTGTCTCTTAGAGAAACTAGACAAAAATTAAAGATGAAGAAAGCAGAGAATAAGAACGTAGGAATACTGCTGAGAACACAGGTGAGGCTGTGCAATGCCCAGAGGTGGTGAGGCAAGGAGCTATAAGCATAGGAGGTGCAGGGAAGAGCTTCCAGGCTGCCCTCTTCACCTTTCCACTCATTGCCATCTTCCTGTGGCTGGGTGACAGCTCCAGAAGTCTCAGAACCTGCCTGACCTGGCCAGCAGCACCCCAGGGCCACTGCACTGCAGGACTTCTGAGGCCAAGGGCCAGTGTCTTTGTTTCCTTGCTCCTAAACCCCCACCACCAGCAAACAGAAAAGCTCAGGGAGCAGAAGACAGAACCTGCCCAAACAGTTGAACTAGGGGAAGGAACCCAGCCTACAGTGCCCTTAGATATGCTGTAGGCCTCAGAGCTGCACACTAGGCTTATTTAAGGAAGACCACTGGTGAACAGGCTATCAACCCATGGAATTCAGATGCCCAAATCTAGAAGGTATAACTCTTAGAAACAGGAAACCCTGTCAAATTTGTGCTAAATATAGAGGTGCCTCACCTGTTTGCTTCTGCGCTCAGGAAATGTGCCAGGTGGCCAGCCCACAGCACGGGTCCCACATATGTCCCAAATACTGTCAGGAATGTGGCTGGAATCTCCATGTAAGTATCTAAGCCCACAAAGCCTGCTGAGACATCAATGGTGGCGATGTTGTTGGAGTTGCCCTGGAACAGAGGAGACCCGGGATAATGATGGCCTTGCGACACAGTACCAATCACTGTTCCTGAGTGTGGGCACATGGGCCAGATGACCACATCAGCATGGCCACAGGTGAGAGTGGAACACATGGGCCCAGGTGATCATGCTGGTGTGAACGTACTGTCAGAGGAGCCAGACAGCCTGATTACATCCAGGGCTAGCTGCTTCTCTGGTCACTAGGCTGCTCCAGGATGAGTCATCTATCTGCCTGCTGTGACATCCCAGGCCCAAAGAAGCCACATGGCTGATGTAGAGACATCCCTCCTGAAGAGTCAGCCTGCTGGGAGGAAACAGCAATCTCATTCCTTTGTACATATCCACCACTGTTCTTCGGGTGAGCAGGGACCTGCCCTTAAAGGCCTTGTGGGTGTACACCAGGTTGGAGATTGCTGGCTGTGGCTGAGTTACAGTGGAAGGTAAGCTGGCACTGCAGGAGACACTGGCCTGCTTACTGAGGACTGACTTCTGACTGTGTAGAGTTTGGATGATTCTGGACAGCCCCTACGCTATGAGACAGCAGATCCCCCTGCCTCCTGAGGGATCTCTTGAGGGTTCACCTCTCTCCACTTGCAGTCTCTTGAACCTGGTGATTTGTGTACCACGTGGACTCCTCAATCTGACTCACACTCTCCTCAGTGGGGCCATCAGGCATGGTGTGGTGCTGCTGACACCTACATAGGTCCAGAGACGCACACATCCTTCTGTTCTACCAGGCACTAATCTTCCTTGAGGACTCTGGGTTCCTATCTCCCTTGCGCACTTTTGTCTAAGGACAGCAGCAAGTTGGCATCAGGAAGAGAAGGGTGAGGGGAGAGGTCAGGGCCTGGTGGGAACAGAGGTGGGTCTGCTCCTGGAACAGATACTAATTCTGGAGCAGGGGCAGCAGAACAGAAGGTCAACCAGACAGACAGCAGTGGGTCAGCATGTGCTCCCGTGATGATACCCAACCTGCATTAACTCACTGTTATCAGCCATGTGACATGGCATATCACTGTCCCTGGTATAGAGGCAAGAGACTGAGGCACAAAGACATGGAATTAAGTGCAAATGGAGGACTAGTAAAACAGAGCACCCACATTCCTGATCCCCACATTGCCAAGGAAACATAGAGCTGAGGCAGAAAGGCTAACACTCATTTCCCTGATCCAAGGAAGAAAGGAAAAAACTCAACCAGAGACAGGGAGAGCTAGGGCAGGGACAAGGGGCATGGTGAGGGGGAGGACTGGGAGAGGACAGAGACACACAAATGACAGATCTAGAGAGCTAGGACAGGGGACCTAGGATGGGATGGGGGGGCAGCAGGAGGAAAACAAGAAGAGGGGAGGCGAGAAGAGTAGAGCAGATTCCATCAGGCTCCTGACCCATCTAAGAGAACAGCACTGTCCACTGTCCCCAATTTATAGATAAGAAACTGAGGCACAACACTCATTTTCCAGAGGCCCCTGTGGGAAGATTTTCTGTATTCTGTGGAGCACCTTATGCTGATGCCACCCTAGGTCAGAGTTCCTTCCTTAAGGAGACTGAGGTCGAGAGGGTTGGAAGGTGAAGCCTTGGGCTGGTCTCAATCTGAACATGCTATGGAGGACTGGTGGGTTTCTCTAACTTACTCACTACCCTTGGGCTCCATGCCAGAGTGCAGAGACAAGTCACATAATTAGAGGCACAGGACACCAGGAATACAGGAGGAGCACAAGGACGAAGCCCTACTGGGGCATGATTGGATGAGACCTTGGGATTGGCCAAAGCATTGGAAGCCAGTGTATAAGGAAACAGAGGAGCAGGTGCTCTGTGAAGGTGTACTCTCTCACCTAGGAAGCTGGTGGAGAGGTCTGCAGTGACCTACATTCCCCTGGGGACACCAGTAGGCTGTGGGACAACTATCCAAGTATGTCTATACACATCTGAGCAGGCTCAGGCTTGCCTGTGATGGGTCTTTATAAACACTGGAGCAAAACCCTGCCATTCTTCCAGGTCCCAGTGGACAAACAGCCACATGGAGACACTGAATGGTTCCCAGTGTGGACAGCCCTGACACCAGGAATGTAAACACGATTACTACACTCATAAAATAAGCAAGCAAAAGATTTGATGTGTGTTCTTAACTGCTCCTCATAACTAAATCCTCACCTGATCCCGCAGAGCAACAATTGGCTATTGTGCACATCCACAAGTCCACAATAAGAATCTCTTCCTTAAATAACAGTGCTTTATTTTATAAAAGACATAGGCTTAAACACAGTTCACTG
Organism: Octodon degus; assembly: GCF_000260255.1. Taxonomy (NCBI): domain Eukaryota; kingdom Metazoa; phylum Chordata; class Mammalia; order Rodentia; family Octodontidae; genus Octodon; species Octodon degus. Next base: position 34,018,163 of record NW_004524582.1, read on the forward strand.
TGTATACTGACAGTTCTCACTAAACAAGTGCTACTTTTCCAACTTCTAAAATGTTCTCAAATAAAAAATAAGACACTGAAATGAATAGTCTTCTACTCATGATAATAATGAAACCTACCTGAAAATAGAAGAATGCTTGACCGAACCAATAATGCATTACAGTGATCTCAGCTACATCGTGTCTCAGGGGCTTCCAGATGAATTTAGTCATGATGGTCTGGATCAAGAGGCTAAATGCTAACACCGGAAGATTATGTGGTCTTAAGAGCAATGCTGCCAGAAGAACTAATCCACTATATAGTTCCCACAAACCTACAGTCTTGACTTTGAAGTCTGTAGCAATGACTTGAGATTTAAGCAAGTCTTTGGTGCCCGTGAACAGAATGCCAAGGACAAAGACATAAACAAAACGAGCTTCAAGAATACCCCTAAAAAGAAAGCAAAATAAGTTAGATTCATTTGCACCAACTACAGATTTTCCCATGAAAACACATGTCTACTTAGTGAATGCCTACATGTGCCAGCACAGCTAGCCACACAGTGGCACCCTCTGCACCGCAGTTATCCCTCTTACTCCCCTTAGCTGCAGGACCTGCAGGCTGGTTCTGTGTATATCTTTGTAACAGAGCTGGCTTCAGGGGCATCTCGCTCTTCAGCTAGAGCTGTGCCTTGCAGTACACCAAGAAAACCACCCATCTACCTGGTACAGTGAAAACCACTGCCCTGGTATAAGACCCCACTCTCAGAAACTCCCATCTGTTCACAAATGCTGACCATGTGAGCAAGCAGGTTCACAGTCAAGCAGATTCAGAAAGGACACACCCATAAGCATGCAGTCTGGGCCCTATGTCCAGCTTTGCTGTTGAGAAGTTAATACTTCTGCCACTCACCTTTGTTACTTGTGAAAAGAATGAAAAATGGTATCTATACCTCACATGGCTGTCACAGGGATTGAACAGGGGATGTGCATTGTTTGGCATAGTAAGTGTTCAGCCTTACTTTTATGAATTAACTATTTCAATACTTCATTTAGGTAAAAGATACAATTTAGGATACTAGGCCTAAGAATTTCATTTTACAAAGCACATGTATTCCTAAAACATAGTATTTTAAGTAGATTTTGTAACTTGTTTCATATATACTGCATTTAAGACATTAAGTAAATTTGAAAGTATCAATATATATAAATGAGTTTTCTTATATCAAATTTTCTTAGAAAGGCTCATGTATTTAAAAATCCCTTCTTTAATACAATCAGTTTGGTTTCAATTTTAGTATATGTGATGCTGAAGCAAGCACATAAGTTTGATGCCAGTACAGTGGGCTGTGCGTGCCTGTGCCTGGCAGGTGGCACTTGCTGAGGAGGTGACGTCTGGGAGCTGGCGTCTGGGAGGTCAGGAGTGTGCTGAGATGATGCTGAGAGCAGGTCTCACATGCTCGGAGGAGGGACCCACATAGGTTAGAACCCTTGAGAAAGTTTCAAAGAAGAAACTGAGATGGCTCTGTAACTGAAGGAGGTTGAGTGGCGAAGATGAGGAGAGCATCCAGAGAAACATCTGAAACCATTCTTGCCCTAACCAGTAAGCTCCAGGGCCACTGCCTTGAGCATCTCCTCCAGCCAAGCCTCGGCTTCTAGTGAGAAGATTGTAAGCCACAGACAATAAAAGACTGCAGAACACTGTATGAGCCCAGAACCACAGCAGATCCAGAACCAGGCAGATGAGGAACCAGGAATATTCAGTGAAGATAGGAGGGGATATGGGATGGAAGCATTTTCTAGGGGAAAGATGAACAAGCCAATGCACTGAAAGAAAAAGCATCATAGCTGGTTTTGGACACCACAGACAACATGCTGTAGTAGGCAACCAGGCAAGTGAGAAGACCAAAGCCAGGAAACAGTGTACAGGTCTGGGAGGAAATAAAAAGATTTGTTCATACACTGCAGTTTGTGATGACACAAATACTCCCTGATGTAGTGTCCAGCCTGAGGTTTTCTCAGTCTTCTACTCTGAAGGAGAGCATGCCTCTGTACCTGACCCCAGCCTCTCCACCCACTCTGGCCTCCAGCTTCAGCAGGTGCTTCCTGGTGTTCCTGAGCTCTGCAGCCACCCACACGGTATAGCTGTATCCCTCGGCTCCCACCTGTACCTTTTGTTTCATAAAAAAGTAGTATTAATTTTGAATATATGTAATGTTCAAAAATGAATATTTTCCTTTTTTAAAAAGATCACACTCTACCTATAATCTTGAGTCCTAAATACTAAACACCAATATTTTATCTAGTCTTTCACACAAATATGAAAAATTAAATTCACCTGGTAAACTGGGATCATATGACAATTGTACAGCCTAGTGCTCCACAATGTTGTTCTAATTCTTGAGAGCTGTCAGGAAAATCAGCTCTCTTTAGTTCAATTCTACAGAACTTCAACATGACCACACAGTTGGTCACCCCATGGTTGATGGACAACTATTTTATTCTTTATCTTTTTCAATTATAAATGATGCTTAATGAACATGCTGCATATACACTGAGAATAATATGAGAATTACATCAGAGATACTTAAAATTAGGCATAGTTAATAGATTTAATAGAGGATGAACAGGCATGTACAAACAGGCATCTGAGTTTTACAAATGTACCATTACCCATTTAAAATCAACCGATAGGTTAATCCCAACATCCCCCTGCTATGTTCTCAGGACACATTTGAGAAGCTTAAAGCGTTCCTACACTGCAGCATCTGTCTTAGGACAGGTTCTATCCAGCCACCTCCCAGGAGTGGGAGACAGACTGTTCTACCATAATGCCCTCAAACAGAAGAGTGGGCACTTGACACATAAGGATAAATTTGTGACTGAACTCTCCTGGCATGTACAGCATAGAGCTCCTGACCATACTGGAGCACAATGAACATTATAGGACATCCTGCCTTAATTTAAGCGGATGCTTCCTAGTAGTTGGAAAAAAAAGCATAGACCATTCACATTCTGTTAAATCTATTAACTCTGTCTGATTTGAAGTATTTCTTTGGTATAACCACATTCTCCTCAGTGTATATGCAGCATGTTCATAAAGCATCATTTATAATGGCAAAAAAATAAAGAGCAAAACAGTTGTCCACCAGATGTGGGGTAATCAACCTTGTGGTCATGTTGAAGCGCCACAGAATTGAATTAAAGATAGCTCAGTTTCCTGATAGCGGTCTGACCAAGCGCTTTTGTAGAAACGGACAGTTTCTACAGAGTCACAGCACAATTGAGCACTGTTGCCTTTAAGTTAGACACCAGTCCATTACCTGTTAGTCTTATGATATCCCAAGTTTAGTTAATTAAAACCAAAAAACAATTGCCAAAAACAAACAGTAACTCAATGACCTTCCAAGCTACTTGTCTTTCTCCTAAAACAGTGCTAAGAAAGTGAAGGTTTTGTTAGTTAGGTTCATGATGGCTTTGTTAGCTATGCTGTAACAGCTGCTGCTGAAATCATAAAAACCAAACTCCAGTGTTCTAAAGATTGGTATGACATTTTTCAGTATATAAAATACAATGACAGCTCTAAAAGCAAGTCCACATATCTGCAATGTACTTACTTTGAAATGCCTCTGTTGGCCGGTTGCCATGGGAACAGCAAATTCCCAATAGATGCCCGATAGCAGAAGACACCCACCAGTCCTAGTGCCAGGGCAACCTTGGACACAGGGGAGCATCCTCTCTGAGCCAGCATGAAGATCACAAGCAGGGAGAGGGCAGCTAGGCAGGAGAGTTCCATTTTGTGACTAGTGCTGCAGTGAGACAGAAAATGCCAAGGTTATCACCAAATGGGAATAGTGATATATGCAATCCATAGCCAGGGGTTCTAAAGAACTGTGTTCAAAATAGCTAATTTTCCTGGACAGAAAAAGAAGCTGGTTAATTAAGCTCAAACAAAAGTTCTTAAAATGTGACAAATAAATATGTTCAGCTGAAGTTCAACTTCGACAAGCTTGGAAGTTGGGCAGGAGGCATGAAAGTCTTGTCTCTACCACTCTAGTCTGGCTGCATCCTCATATGCTTCCGGCAGGCTGTAACCACCCCGTGGGGTGAGGGGAGGTGTAGGGGTGGAGCCCAGCTGTGCCTAGAGTATACCACGTCAGGCTCTCTGTTCTCCACCACAGCTCACACAAGTTTAGACATCACTATTAAAAAGATAAGTATTCTGTACAGTATACACAGACCTGGAAAAACAACCTGGGTATTCACCTGCTACTGAGCTTTAAGCTACATGTATATTTTAGGCACTCTGGAGGGCCATGTGCCATGGCAGAGGACAGGGGTATCCTGTGGCAAGAGTGAAGGGTGCAGGCAGTCCACAGTCACACCCTTAGGGGCATGCAGCAGGTATGCCAGCAATATCTTTCCTCAATTTTCAGATCTTCAACAGTATATTTTTTTTTAATTTTTAAAAAACTTCTTTTATGTATAGGGTCTCACTATGCAGTTCAGACTTGTAGTGAGCCTCCTGTTTCAGGATTACAGGTATGTGCCACCACACCATTTCAGTGGCCTGCATGGTGGCACTGGGGACTAAACCTGGATCCTTGTGCTTGCCAGGCAGGTGCTTAGACCACTGAGCTATCTCCCCAGCCCCAGTATCCTATTCTTTTTTTTTTCATTTATGTATTTGATATAAGGTCTCACTATGCAGCTCAGACTTATAGTGAGCCTCCTGTTTTTAGCCTCCCCAGTGCTGGGATAACAGGCATGCACCACCATACCTGGACTCAGGGGCAGGGCTGGCATGGTATGCAGGACCTGGGATCAAACCCTGGTCCCTGTGCTTGCCAAAGCAGGCACTTAGTCTGCTGAGCTATCTTGCAGGCCCTTAGTATCCTATTCTTAACACACAAAAAAAAGGCTTAAGTGTATTCAAAGAAGACTGGTGTGCAAATTCAGTAGTAAGGTCAGTTTGCTGTGATCACCCTCACCTGGTGAGCCAGTGGCCAAGGTCTGGCCGGTGAGCTCCCTGAACCCCCGTGTGGTTCAAGAACCTCAGCAGTCGGCAGCAGGCCAGCACCAGCCATGGGCCAGCCAGCACTGCCCAGCGTGCATGACCTCTGTGTGTTCCAGAAGGGCAAGGAGCTTTATCCATCTGGCCAGCCTTGGGGGCCTCACAGGCAAAGCAGTCCTGATGCACAGAGGTAGCCCCCACAGTCCCTGGCTCTGTGTGGAAACAGTGTGGCAGCTCGTTGTTGTGTCCCAGAAAGTAGCTCCTGCAGGTTTCCTGGCTCAGAGCCAGACAGAGTGTACTGACCAGGAAGTACCAGGTCTGATGCTCTTCTTCCACAAAGCTGCTGGCTCCCAGGCTCAGGACATGGCCCACGGTGCCCAGCAGGAGGAGGAGGCCCACCTCCGACCATCCCGAGCAGGGGTGGGCTGCACTCTGTGAGGAAGAAATGCATCTGATAAAAGGTGATCTGAAAGTGGCACACACTCACTGCATGTGCTGATGACCTTGCTCAGAGCAACGACCCCTGTGACTGGTCCTAAGTTCTCTTTATGGCCAGTGCCCAAAGCCTTACCCAAAAGAGCCCTTTCTCCTGTGGCATCCTCACCCCAGCCACAGGGGCAAAGACCAAGATGGTTGGGCCCTCTGGGCAACAATGAACCCAAGTGCTTGTCAGGGCCCCTACAAGTCCCTGCTGGCCTCCTTCCATGCCAGCTTCTGCTGCCTGGAAACTGAAGAGCCCAACACATGCCCCACACCAGACAGTATACTTCCCCATGAGTTTTTAGAAGTCTAGTTTCCACTACAACAGTTACATCTGAATGGCAAAGGCAGCATCACAGTCCTGTCTTTTTAATGTTCTAATTTTAAATGGCTAAAGATTTAGACTCAATTGCTGTCATTTGTTCTTCTATTAATTGTGCTGTGAGGTATCAGGGAGAGCGGTAACATGAGCCCGGCTAGGCCTGGCAGGTACAGGCATGGACAAAAACAATCTGTGTCATAGTGACAGAAGTGTCTATCGTCACTGCCCTGCAGTGAGGCCTGTGAAGGACCTGTGAGGGCAGAGGTGGGAGAGAGCACTGCACAAGGTCCCACCATCCTTGTGGTGCTCTGGGCACTATGGACCTTACAGCAGCTGTCAATTCCTGCTCTCTGCCCTCCTCCCACTTCTCAGCTAATGAACAAAGATGGCTGGCAGAGCCTCAAAATTTAAAGAACGACACTTGGGGATGAAGAAGCACAAAAGACCACGTATCCTGGAGCCTCCTGAGCACCCACCAGTGTACTGTACCCTTGGCTGCAGTTTACATACTCAGCTACATGCAGGCCCACATGTGGCCAGCAACCTCGAATTGCCCTCTGGTTCTCTCCTGGAGCTCTCCTTCTAACCAAGAGCAGAGACACATGGCCTGATCCCATACCAGAATACAAAGCTCACATGCCCAGAGGCCTGGATGGGCAGCTAAACTCTCTCCCTGCCATTCCCTTTGCGGTGGCCTTTCTAGGATACCACAAGCATGACCCTAATGGTGCATACCAGGTGTTCATCACATCTGAGGGATGAAAGTCCACACCTGTCATACCTTCCACAGGAGAGTGCTGTCCATGACCATCCTGGCAAGCGCAGATGCAATCACACAGAGCAGTGCAGAAACCAGCACCATCACACCCCCTGCTGCCAGCCACGGGAGGCTGCAGAAGTAGCAGGAGCTCTCGGCTGAGGTGCACACTACTACATGGATGGCTGACAGGACCAGGAACACCAGGTAGAAGAGCAGAGAGAACACGGGAGGTGACAGGGGCACTTCTAGCTCAGCTCTTCTGTGCAGCACTTGTGGGGTGCTAAGGAGGAGCAGGGTGAGAGCCTGGAACAGAAGATGCCAGCGCTGAACAGGTGGCTGGGTGTGGCATGAGCCACATGACCCAACCCTCCTGCCCTATGCCAGTTGCTTACAGTGAAGACAGAGAAGAGACTTAAGAAAGAGGATTTTTAGTTGCCTCTACAAGTGCATGGTGTGGCTTATTTTTTACCTGCTGTGGCAGGTAAATGCAGTCACTCGCAAGGCTTTGTGCACCTTTACAAGCTGTACACATGATGGGAGGGTAAGGAAAACCTGTATTTTCTGCTTAGTAACACTGATATATTTTAAACTCACATTTTGGCTGAGTTACTAAATCTGTGTAATACTTGAGCACCACCACATGAACATTCATACCTCCAAAACAACTATGGTCCCCACTGCCATGGAGTAGATGTCATACTGAGCCACATGCATGCTTAGTGCCAGGCTCAGGGTCTTCAGTGCCCCAAGGTACTGCCTGGCCACCTTGGTCCCCAGGTTGAGCAGGGCACCAGAACGATCTTCCTCCAAATGCAGCTTCACCCAGTTCCCATGGAGCCTTTCGGCCATCACAAACTGCTCGAATCCAGGATCTGCAGGACAGAAATCACATGGCATGATTTTTAGAACTGATACCCAATGCACACTGTCTGTTCCTCCAGGGGAGATGCAACAGCACATTATAAAATTGTGAAAGTTTACAATGAGCCTGTCTGTCAAAGCTCCTTCAGAGTATAGGTCCTGGTACACACAACCTAGACAGAAATGTCTACCTGCAACTCAGCCCAGACTCTTCTATGCCTCTTATCTTGTCATACCCCCTTACCCTCTCATTGACTTTTTTCACACTGCCTCCTTTTGTGCAACATAAAACCACTTGTGAAGTGCACCGAGTCAATAGGTCCTGGTTGTACAGAATCCCTCTGGCTCTCACAACACTCACATGGGGGCCCCACCCCACCACCCCTACCTCTATGCACAGCCAGTCCTTCTGTCCTCTGGAAGGTGACTCTCCAGCCTTCCCTGCTCAGGAAGGCCAGTGATGGCCTGAAACGGGAGTGCTGGCTATGGGAAGGGGCTGGTCTCACGGCTGCTGCCTGCCTCCTGTAAACACTGGCAGCTGCTTGAGGCCAAGCAGTAGCTAGTACTCTTTGTGTCCAGAGCTAGATGGCCTCTCAGTCCTGCCTGGATCACACTTACTCATGACTAGACAGGTCTGCAAACCAGTAACCTCGACATGCTGGTATCTGAAATACATTTATTCTTTTTTTTTAATAATGTTAAGTCTTTTTTAAAAATTTTATTTATTTATGTGTGTGTGTGTGTGTGTGTGTGTGGCCAGCTCAGCCCACCAGGGGGCGGGGCTGGCTGGCATGTGGTGCTGGGGGATTGAACCGCGGTCCCTGTGCTTTGCTAAGCTTGTTCTAAGTAGGTGCTTTAGACCACTGAGCCATCTCACCAGCCCAATACGTTTATTCTTGGGAAGGGCCATTGAAGGGTAGACTGCCTGTCAGCAGGTCCCTACCCTGACAGCTCTGACCAAGCCCCAAGTTTGCCTCACAGGAACAAAAGAACCCTTGCAGACAACCCAGGTGCTGCATGAGGTGCAGACATGAACTTGCAGGTCTATGCGCATTACTCTGTAAGGTCAGTGCAACCTTGCAGCACTGATGGCCAGTACCCAGCTAAACAGCTCTTCCTTTCCTCCCTGCAGTGGTCAGTGGAGCTAGGATACAGACATAAGTGTCCCTTGTTCCTGTGACTCCATATAGAGGCTGTGAGGCACAGGCACAAATGCCCTATGTTTCTATGACTCCCTTTGGAAGCTGCTGGGTGTGGACACGGATCTTCCACTTTGTAACGCTAGATACTACAGTTAAGATGCCAGCCTCATACATTCACATTCTTGCCCCTCCCCCAGGACACACAGACAAAAGCATAGAAATGTAATTGCAAAGTGTGAAGAATGGTATGACAGAAAAATATGCTGTATAATGAGAATTCTGGGGTACGGGAGCAACTGGGTTCTATTTTTTTTTTTAAGTCACATTTATTTAGCATCATGATCAGACTATTACATTTAGCAATCAACAGCACGGGTGCAAAAAAAAGGTCTACATTAAAATCCTTTGTTGGAATGCTTAACACTTTCCATAGAACAGAAACTAAAATAACCTATTATACAATTAGTCACAAATACAAAGGGCCAGCCAAATAGCTCAGTGGATTAAAGCACCTGCAAGCAGGCACAGGAGCCGGGGGATGGGGGGGCTCAATCCCCAGGCCTGCTGTGCTGGCCCCACCCCCAGGTTGCCCTGAACAGCAATTGAGACTGGGCATGGTGGCTAGCACCTGTAATCCCAACTCTTGGGAGGCTGTAAACAGGCAGATCACTAGGAATCTGATCTAGTAGTGAGACCCTTAACACCCTGTAGACCCTTCCCTAAAATACAATAAAAGGAAAAATAAACAAAAAACAAATACAGTCCTCAAGTTTTTTGCCCATATGCATGAGTATTGTCTAAAACATGTCTTCTCTGTAGTAGCTAGGCCCTCCCACCACTGTGCTTGGCTGAGTTCACAAATCTGTTGAAACCTGCAGCTTCCCTGTCACTTCCCTGGCTCTCCTCTCCTGCTAAGCTTCTGCCACTGCCATAGCTACTGCTGGTGCTGGAGCCACCATAGCCACCTTGATTTCGTGGTTTGGTAAAATATTAGCCTCCACCACCATAGGGCCCAGAGCTTCTGCCTCCAAAGTTTCCTCCCTTCATGGGTCCAAAATTTGAAGACTGTTGTAATTGCCAAATTCATTATAGCTTCCACCACCTCCATAATTGCTTCCACTACCACCGCCAAAGCCGCCTCCGCCTCCTCCGTTGTTATAGCTGTCAAAGCTGCCACTCCCGCCACAGCCGCTGCCCTGGTTTCCATAACCCTGTTCACTACTTCCATAGCCTCTGCTTCCTCCAGAGTAACCAGGGCCACCACCTCCATAACCGCCATCATTACCAAATCCATTGTAGCCATCTCCCTTCCACCATATCCATCCCCACCACGGCTGCCACCAGTCACCTCAACCACTGAAGTTTCCTCTGCGACTGAAACTGTCACTGCCACCAAAACCACCTTCATGACCACCACCAAAATTTCCAGAACCACTTTGACCTCTTTGGCTAGATGAAGCACTAGCCTTCTCCTGCTTTGACAAGGCTTTTCTCACTATACAGTTGTAGCCGTTCACAGTGTGGTATTTTTGCATGACAATCTTATCCACAGAATCATGGTTATCAAAAGTTGCAAAAGCAAGACCCTCTTTTTTCCACTACCTCAGTCAGTCACAATTTCAATCACTTCGATTTTTCCATTTTGTTCAAAATAATCTCATAGGTGATGTTCTTCGGTATCTTCTTTAATGCCACCAACAAAGATCTTCTTCACTGTTAAGTGGGCACCTGGTCTTTAAGAATCTTCTCTTGAGACAGTTCTCTTTGGTTCCACAACTCTTTCATCCACTTTGTGTGGCCTGGTATTCATGACTGCATCTACCTCCTCCATAGTGGCATAAGTGACAAACACTAAGCTCCTGGAACACTTGGTGTTTGGGTCTCTCATTACCATGCAGTCTGTAAGTGTTCCCCATTGCTCAAAATGGCTCCTCAGACTCTCATCAGTTGTTTCAAAGCTCAGCCCTCTGATGAAGAGCTTCTGTAGCTGTTCGGGCGCCTTGGGAGACTCTGACTTAGACATGACGGCAGTAGGAAGAGACTGGCGATGCTTCCTCTGCAGTGTCCACTAGCAGAAAGCGGAACCGGGTTTCAGATTTCAAGTGGAGTGGGACACAAGCCTGATCTTACATTTAAGATGAATTGAAAGGGTACTTTGTAATTAACTCTGAAAATCTGGGGAAAAGCATCTTGTTAATGAGAACAGTATGTGTAAAGGTACTGAGGCGAATGAAAGGTGTTCCCACCAACTGGGAGCAAGAGCTGGGGCAAGAAGGCCAGGTGCTCAGGGCACGGTGGGTGTCTGAAAGGCTCATAGGTCATGTGGGGTCTGAAACCTTCTGTCAGACCTGCCCTGACAATGTAGATGGGGCCTCCTAGGGGCGCAGTACCCATTCAACAATCTTGGGTTCTCCCCTATCCTTCACAGGTCTTGATTTTTCCCAACCCTGACGTTTCTGAAATAGGTAAACAACTTTTCTGTTGTGATTTTATTTTTGTTGGTGTTTTTACTAGTACAGGACAGAGGGCACTTAAGAACAAATAAGCAGAATCTACCAACTTAACTGAAGTCATTTTTGAAAAAACAAAGCAAACCAGAAGTAACAGTGGTCCTGGTTGGGCCTGTATGTCATGGCCAGACCTTGCCTGGCCCTACATCTGTCACGATGTCCTCTCACCCTTGCTACCTGGCCCTGCCCCTCACCCTCAGCAGATCCTGTCCCCCATGTGACCCTCATGCAGTTGCCCTCCTGGATGTACCTCACAGCTCAGGAGAAGACCTGACAACATTACAGCAAACCCTCCTTCACAAACCCTCTCCTAACCAGCCACCCAGGAAGCCAGCCTTGATGGGCCTGGGCATGTGACTCACACAATGCCAGAGTCTATGGAGAGGCGCATGCCCCTCCCAGGACTATGTCTGCTGGCTCACAGACACTCAAGTGTCCCAACGCTAGAGCTAAGGCCCCTTCGCTGAGTCCCAGGACCTGCACCCCTTTCCTTCTCTCCGCCTACAGCAGTAGGGTTCCCCATCTCTCCAGATGGTCACTCCTGGCAGTCATGAAGGACTCACATTGCCAGATCTAATGCCTGGTCCTTGGGGCTCACTTCTACCAGGATTCACTGCAGTTGCTCATGGCCCCTGACTGAGATTCTTTCTTTCCTTGGCTTCCTGGACAACCCCTGGGCACTCTTGTGACTGTCCACTTCAGTGTGCACTCCCTCTTCTGTGTTGCTGAGAACACCAGCGCTGCTGCTTATTCTTGTACCTTACATCCCAGCATGCCACCCAATCCTGTCTATGCCACCCCCAAAGTCTGTTTGGAATGTAACCCCTGCCCCCACCCCATTTTCACCCACACTGTCTGGGTGCTGCAGTTGTTCCCCACTGGCTGAGCCCTCAACGACAGGCTGAGTGGCCAACCCTGCAGCTGCCCCACTTCACCTAGGATAAAGGTGGTTCTGGTGCCTAACACGCCACATGTGCATTGTCATCAGCTCCTTGCACTCTCTCCAGACATATCCTAAGGCTGCGTGTTTCCTGCACTGTCTCCTACCAGGTCGGCCCTGCCCCAGGGGTCCTGTCTCCATTGAGTCTCTATCATCCATCATGTTGCTTCTCTCCTCAATGATGAAGCACTGAGATCTTGTACCATTTAATGCTTTAACAGTTTGTAACAACTTGGGTAAATATTTGTTGAATTAATAAAACTAACAAAGACTGGGCATGGTGGCACCTACCTATAATCCTAGTGCTTAGGAGGCTAAAAACAGGAGAATCACTACAAGTCTGATCTACATAGTGAGACCTTGTAGACCCTGTACCAAAATACGTAACAAAATAAAAAAATAAATAAAACTAATGAAAGCACTCCACTTAGGGGTCTACATCTGTTGGTGTTGCTTACAGTGACAGTTTAAACAAAGAGGAACACAATATATATAATTCAAGACTGATGACCACAAAACATTTCCATGACAAACTACACAACAAAGGGCAGAAAAGCATGAGGCAGAGGAGACATACAGCCCTACTGGAAGTTGGAAGCTATTAGCTGCTTTACCTTTTTCATAAGATGGAACATTCTCTTGCAACAATCTGCTAAGCTGTACTCCATTTAGATGTAAAAATCTCAGTTGTTCTCTCATTGGTCTTCTCTCCACAACTGGAAATAAAAGACTCCCTATGCTGTTCTTTGGAATTGGCAAACCAAGCCCTATTGCAAGTGTTGCAGCCAAATCCGTCTGCTGGACCTGTGTAGGGTGTCGGATATCACCTAGAAAAAAGAAAACATTTTAGGAGATGGGAGCCATTCTTGAATTTGACCTTCCAGCTAAGATAAGCCAAACTATTCATCTTATCAGGCTATTATTCTATGTAGATTTACACAGAAACTTCTTCCTTGCTTTCTGTGTCAATAGTTACTGAATGCTGCCTTCTTTTACATGGCTTATAATACACTGGGGGAGACTAATAAAGAAACTCCACATTAGCCACGGAGCAGGGTGGACACAGAGCTGGCAAGCAGCTCAGTAGAGCCAATAGATTTGAACATGGGTGAGGTGGGACATTCTGGATGCAGAAGGCTCTGTACTCTCCTCCCTAGGTATAGCTCTGATGGGGCTTGGCCCACTTCAGCAGATCCTGAACAGCAGAAGGGACTTCTCTGGGAACAGCAAGCATAAGGCTGGGATAAGCTGAGCAGACACAACCCTTAACTGGGAAAAGCAAGATGTTGCCTGTTAATAAACTGCAGCAGGGTGTTCTGCGAGCCCCTTTTGAGGAGTGTGCGATTGGGGGAAAGATACTGGGTCAGCCTTGCTGATACTGTCTAACATAACTGTGAGGCTTTCTCATCTGTAAGGAGCACAACTAGCCCCATATCAGAAACTGCAAGACCAGTTTGCAGGGCTCTGCAGTCACCAGTGAAGTGTTCTTGGGGATTCAAGTGTGAGTCTGCAAAGATTTTACTTTAGTTGCAGTAATTTTTGGTTATACAGACTTTTTAATTTGGTCAAATTTATTTTCTTGACCAACCCTCTAGGGATGGCTTCTAGTTGTATTCAGGAAGAACTTTCAACCCCAGTGTTATTGTTACTTGCTTTCTTCTGGTTCTTTCTTTTATTGTTTTCTTACATTTAGTGTTTTGAGCTGAAAAGAACAAAATGAAACAAAAGCAAACACAACATAAATGCCAGAAACACACTCTATGTGATATTCGCACTCCATCAAATCTAGGTGCTGACAACCAGAATTCTAAGCTGAGAAGGAAAAAGTACAGAAGGTCTAAGAAGTTAATTTTACAGTTTTCAATGTTAATTGGAAGTGTCAGTATAAACCCAAGATCATCTTATCTTCAAAGACTTCTCTGCTCTATCCAGAAATTTGATAGGGTTGAAACCAGGAAGGAGTACTTCAAGCTCTGAGACAGGGATCCTCAAACCTTCCACTCACAGGAGCCAGAGAGAAGCAAACCAGGTTTCAGAAGTGCAGTGCATGGGTCAGTGCAGAGGGCAACAGAGCAAGTGAGGTCAGTCAACCTAGGACTTGGAGCTGACAATCGGAACAGTAAGTAGAACATATCTACAGTGAATGGAAATGAATTGATATGTTTCAACTTTTTTTAAAAAAATTTATTTATTTATCCATCTATCCATTTATGTGTGGCCAGCTCAGCCCACCAGGGGGGCAGGGTGGCTGGCATGTGGTGCTGGGGGATCGAACCGCGGTCCCTGTGCTTCACCAAGCTTGTTCCAAGTAGGTGCTTTAGATCACTGAGCCATCTCACCAGCCCCAAAAGTACCTAAATCTTTTTTTTTTTTTTTTTTTTTTTTTTTTGCGGAACTGGGAATTGAACTCAGGCCCTTGCACTTGCCAGGCAAGTGCTTGTTCTACTGAGCCATCTCCCCAGCCCCTCAACTCTTGAGTTTACAATGCTATCAATTAGGCATAGTTGAAGGATAACAGTAAACTCATCCATTGATTTGATATTGGTGACTATGTGACTATATATAAGTTATATTTATCTTGTCTCTTTTATAAGAATGGTACCACTAGGTAACCAAAAAGTACAGGGAACTTTTCTTTATAGAATTATTTGGGCTGCTTTGGCTTGAATATATCTCATAAAATATATATGATGGAACCTTAATCTCTGATGCAACAGAGGACCATTTAGTAGGTATTACCTCAGTGAGGGCTAATGCCATTACAAAAAGGCATGGTGGGAGAGTTTAATCCATTTTGCCTTTTGCCCGATATATGTGAGGACAAAGCATCCCTTTCAGAAGGACACAGTATTTAAGGAAGCAGCTCTTACCAATGCCTGCACATTGACCTTGGACTTTTCAGCCTTCAGAACTATAGGAGATAAATTTATTTTCCTTATAAATTACCTAATTGATGATATTCAGTTATACCAGGAATGGACTAAGTAACAAAAAAGAATTATAGAAATAAAATATCACTGTTTGCAAACTCCAGTGATTTGGCTCAGGTGACCACCCCTGGCCACTAACATCACAACAGAGAAGTCAGATATCATGCCTTTTTTTTTTAGAGACAGCATTGCCCAGACTGGACCACAGACTAAAATGAGCCAGAACAAACCAGACGAATCAAACTGACAGATCTGAACCTGTTCATAGCTCTGGGTCATAGACTTAGAAAATGGACAATAAGCCTCAGCAGACAATACACAGAGCAACTGGCAAAACCCAGACTATGGAGACTCTACAGGACAGATAACTGGGCTTTTTCAGTAAATATATTGTAGTAAAAGAAGTGAATCGAGACTCAAGACACACCAACACATCACAGTATATGTATTTTACTTGTCCCCTGGTTGAAACAAATTACAACAAGTACAAAGAGGGCTGTGATATAGCTCAGCGGCATAAGTGCCTGTCTGGCAAGCGCAAGGTTCTGAGTTTGATCCCTAGTACAAAAGTAAAACAAAACAAAAGTAAAAAAACACTGGAAATCTGAACACTAATGTAATAATGACGCCAAGATGATGCGGAGAGGCCAGCCAAATAGCTCAGCGGATTAAAGTATCTGCTTAGGCAGACACAGTGGCTGGGATATGATCCCTGGCATGCCATGCTAGCCCTATCAATTAGGCATAGTTGTCTCATAGTTGTCTCCGGGCACACTGAGGTGACTGAGACTGGGTGTGGTGGCATGCGCCTGTAATCCCAGCACTTGGGAGGCTGAACACAGTCGGATCACTAGGAGTTCGATCTACATAGTGAGACCCTGTAGACCCTGTCCTAAAATACAAACAAAACAAAAAGATCGGGAGAAAAGAGTGCATATATTTTAGAGGTCTGCTTCCAAACAACAAAGGTGAACAAAAAAATGAGTATGGACATAGGCAGAAAAGACCAACATAACTGGACTAGTCACTGTTGAAGCTGGATAGTGAAGTAGAGAATTTATTACATTCATTGGCTACCTTTGTAGGTCTAAAATTTTCTATAATAAAGATTTTTTTTTAAAGAGCTTAAGATGTTTTGGTCTAGAATTTATATTGGTTTGGATACTACTTTGGTAGAGCAAGATACAGATTCAGTATTGTTTCTTTCCAGGTAGGCCACATGTACTTACATCACTCACTGAATGTCCTGTGTTTACCCCACTGAGATGCTGCCTTTATCAGCAAATCTCCTTATACCCTGGGGTCTACTTTTGGCCTCATGGTTTTGCTCCATGGATGGGTCTGACCAGTTCCTGCCAGGGAATTACAGTTTTAATAACTGTAATTCTGACCAAAATTAGAGAAAAAGGAGGGCTGAAAGGAAAGCCAACATTTTGGCCCTAGCCTTCTAAGGTCAATGAAGACTCAGGACATATGAGAACCTGTACTATAACATCATGTAACTCAGTAGTGTCCCAAATTTTCTGATCAAGAAGATTATGGGGCCAAAGAGGAAAGTGATCGATGATGTAGAGTGTGCCTAAGGAGAGTCACTTGGAGAGAAAACATTCTCTCAGGCTTTCACAGAGAGCACATTGGCCAAGCAATGGCCGTGACTCATCCACATGGCTGACACTGACAAAGGTTCTACAATCTGAGGTACAGGATCTCAGGATAAATCCTGAGGGGATTTCACTGACCTTATCAGACCCAAAAGCCACAACTCTTGTTGTGTAGGTCCTGCTTTACCTTGGTCTTAACCATCCAGCAGAAAAGTATAAAAACGAAATATAAGACGTAAAGCCATGCTGTTATGTTGAGCTGTAGGGGACTCAGGTCAACAATTTCTGACATTGCCAGTGAAGCGGAAGACCCAATACTATTATGGGCTACTGGACTCTTTTAGAATATTTTACTAAGTTTACACACCTATAATATTCAAATAACGGAACTTAACCAAAAAAGGGTATACAAATGAATGTCCATTTTGTATCTGTGTATTCAAAATGGTTAGGATAGATACATAGTTACATTCTCTTAATGAATAGAGCGATTTGTTCTAATGGTGTTTGTAAATACGATATCATTGAACAGCAATTAACCACTAGGAAGAATGTATGCAATGTGTGAATTATTGAAACTGTCCTACCAATTTGATTTGAAACTATCTCATTGCTATTTGTTTATCAATAAAATTATGGGAAAAAAATACTAGATGGAAAAAAAATAACTGTAATTCTGTATTGTGCACACAGGGTAGTGTATATTTGATCCTGAGGCACTTTTGGTTATTGTTCTTGGTTACAATTCTCCCAGCCCAACCACCTCCACTAACTGCTCTGTCCTTGCTAAGCAATCTTTTAAACATCCTGTTAGCAGACACTGATGAAATTGCTATCATGCCTGGTGTTATTATAGGCCTGGAAGACAGTATAATAAATTCATGAAATAGGCAAGGTCTTACCTTCATGGAGCCTATATCCCAACAGCATGAAACAGACAACAAAATATACCTGCTTTGCCCTTGTGGAGGTCCAGGAAGAGGTACATGACCCTTCCCAGATCTCTGGCCCTAGACTCAGACTTGTACTTCTTACCTGGAGGTGAGGTTTTGGGATGGGCAGTAGCAGATGGGGACATCTTCGAAATTATGCAGTGCACAATCTAAAGCTTCATTAAAAATGGCCATCACAGCCTCTGGAAATTGTTTAAGGGTTTACAGCAAATGAAAAAAACTTTCATACAAAAAAATCTACTTGGTGCCAGAGAGATAGCTTAGGACCTAAGTGCCTATCTGGCAAGAGCAAGGTCCTGAGTTTGATTCCTGGTGTGAAACAAAGACAGGGAGGAGGAGAGCAGCGAGGGGTAGAAGGGGAGGGGAGGGAGAGGAGGGGAGGGAAAAATAAAAGAAAACAAAACAGAATAAAATAAAATCTACCAAAGCTGGTAAGAATGTTAAGAGTCTATGGCACACAAACTGTGATCCGTACCCTCTCCCCTCACTGCTCAGTGGGACAGAAAATCCCCTTAAAGGATGTAGCCAGGAATATAAGGCTGCTTCTCCTCCAAGCTGCATGGGTGGGCAGTTCTAAGTACTTGGCAAGAACAGGGCAGGACATGGGTATCTCTCATCCTTACCTGCTGTTCTTTTCCTCTCAGAAACAAAAGAGAGCAATCAGCCAGAAATTTGCAGAGCTTCAGAGCTAGGTGTGACAGCAACAGAGGCAACAGCTAAGAGACCTGTGAGTGCCTGGGCTGTGCCCTTGAAGCAGCACTACAGCCTAAATTAGTCCTCAAGTCACCAGAAAAATAAGCCTGCCCCAGAATGGGGAAGGGTTAGCATCCAGAGTTGCCACACTACATCATTTGTATCTTTATTTTTTTGAAACAGTCCTCAAACTTGAGAAAATCATTAATCTACAAACCCAACAGGCTCAGGGAGCTCCACGCTGGATAAACATAAAGGGCACAGACGCACTGCAGTGAAAATGCCAGGACAGGAGCCATAATGCTCCATGGTGACTTCTCATCAGAACCACGGAGGCTGCATGCACAGTATGGCAGTTGGAAGCTGAAAGACTGCCAACCAGAAGGTTTAAATCCAACAAAACTATTCTCAAAAAAAAATCCTCAGAATTTACAAAGCAGACAATTTGTTGGTAATAAACTTCCCTTATAAGATATAGTGAAAGAGGTTCCTAAAGCTGAAACCAAGTGATAAAGATAGTAATACCACAACAAAAGGCAAAGGCAGTATATAATTCTGAAAGACAGCACAAAGGCAATTTCTTCCATTATTCTCTGAACTGATTTGAAATATAAAAACCATATCTATAGCCAGACAAAGTATAATACACCTATAATCCCAGCTCCTGGGGAGGCACAGGCAGGAGGATCCAAACTGGAGCCCAACCTGGAAAAATTAGCAAGACCTTCTCTCAAAGTAAAATTGAAAGGTATAGTTTATGGTGAGAATGTGCAAAGCTCTGGGTTCAACCCCCGGTACTGACAAAAAGAAGTATGTATGTATAATTATGCCATCATCTGAAACAAAGACACGCAACACATTTGCCAGTAACAGGCAGAGATGTAAGTAGAACTGTACTGTAACAAGACAATGATTCCAGACAAAAACATGCATCCTTAAAAAACATACAGATGTTCACAGCAGCAAGTAGAAGCAACCCAAATGTTCTTCCCCCAGTGGATGAGTAATGCAGTCCATTAAAAGATGAAATACAACTTAGCAACAAGAAGGAATGAACAATTGGCATACTGTGGCCTGAATGAGCTAGAAAAACATCACCAAAGTGAAGGAAGCAGATCACAAGCCCCATATCACAGGTGCCAGTCCTACAGAATGCCAAGAAGAAGCAGGTCACTAGTGAGTGCCCAATGCTGGGGAGGGCCTACTAAAATGTGAGCGGTTTCTTTTTGAGGAGATCAAATGTCCTAAAACTGACTAGAGCAATGGTCACTGAAGACTGTGAATGTACTAGGAGTACGAGTACAATCGTGGCTTATACAATGAGAAAGATGAGAACACAACTGTTCTTAGAAAAAAACAAAAAAACAAGAGCCAATGATCAGGGCTGAAGCTGGCTATCTGTACAGCACCACAAAAATATTCAAAATACGCAGGCTGGAGATGAAGTGTCAGTACTTCTGTCACACAACAGCCCTAACCTTTGCTTCCACAGAGAAAGAGCTGGCATAATTATCTTTTTCCCTGGACCAAGAGCTCCTGTAGGACAACGGTTGTCTCTGATTCTTTTGCTAACCTAGAAGTGCCCACTACAATACCTGGCCCATCACAGGCACTCAAAAAACCACTTCTGAGGGAGTAGACGGTAGATGACATTGCTAAGTAGCACCCTGACTTCTCTAGGTCAGCATGAGGCCTGACAGACATAGGACACAGGGTAGTGACTCAATGTCTGCACACCTTGCAGGGGGCAGTGTCCACACTGGCTCCTGGAAAGGCTGAGTCCCAGGAGGCAGTGCTATCTAAGAACACCTATGGGGGAAGGGCAGGGCAGAAGGGTTTCTCCTGCCAACACCGGAGTGCAAAATTTGTTTATTCAGCATATCTTTTTTTGGCACCTATTATGTGTTGGGTGACATCTCAACAAGGAGTGGGGAGGGCAGCTGTGACGTGAAACATATAGACAAACCTATGAAGACAAACCAAGCAAAATATCAGAAGGCAGAGTGCAGAGGAGACATGGGCAGCAAAGTAGTTTAGCCTTGGAGAGGAGGAATGATATTTTTGAGACCTGCAGGAGTCTAAGAGGATGAGACAGGGGTACTACAGCCACAGGATGTTCAGGTGAGCAGAGCAGGCACACAAGCAGCAGGGACACAGCTAACAATGAAGCAGTCAGGTTAATGGAAAGCCTCTCATGGGAGTCATAATTTATTTAAGCTCACATACCGAAAGGCCTTCTGTTTAGAAAGATGTAGGGAGGAGAAGAACAAGAGAGACCCACATGGATGGTGGTGCTTTGTGTGCCCAGGACAAAGGGCTAGCAGTAGGGAGAAGCATTTGGGTATGAAGCTGATACACTGACTCTGAGACCCCACTTCAGGAGCAGCCAGGTGGACAGGTCTGGAGTTAGAGCTCAGAGCGCCAGAGGGACAAATCTGATGAATGTGGACCTTTTCATGGCATCTTTGACCATGAAAGCAAATCAGGTATCTCAGGAGTGAGTGCAAAATGAGAGTCAATCCAGAAAAGACTGGTGAATAAGGCACTGGGACACTGGCCCAGCAAGAGTTGGGAAGGAAACCAGATAAGCAGTGCTGACTGGTATTGCCGGGTGAGATGGTCAGTGACAGAAGAGGCCCTGGGTCTCTGTCATGCTCAGAAGTAACCACTGCACTACTCCAAGTGTGTCAGCAACATGTGGCATACACTAGGCCCTTGTGGAAGCTAGAGGACAACAGCTGGCTAGAGAGGGCAGTGAGCAGGTAAGGCAAGCCAGGTGGGGCTGCAGAAGTGGTATCTGAGCCACCCTCTCCCTCCTAGGGATAGCCCTCAGTCAGGTCTGCTCCATCTGTGTCCCTAATGCTTGCTGATGCTATTGTTTAATAGCTGATTTTACACAGAGGATGCTTTTTAAAATTTTAAATATTTGTTTGCTTCAGTCTGTATATACAATCCAGATGTGTGCAAGTAAAAGGCAGGGTTTTTTTTTTCCCTATTTCCAAACACTTAGACAATAACATTCTGAAATCAATAGCCATACAAAAGTATGTGTTGTAAGAATCAGCATAAGGTATGTAAACTCTAAATTCTGACAGCTCTTCCCTCTAATTTTTACTTTAATATTGCTCAGGACATTTCAGCGTTATATAATTTAAAACACAGCTTTTAAAATTAAAACTAGACCATAATTTCAAGATGTTAAACATTCTTAAATTCTCACCAGGTTTCCGCTCAAATGCAGAGCTGACAAGGACTAGAGGTGTCCTCACTTCCTCTGCAGAGGCGGCCCCATGACTCCCTGTCTCAGACATGCCGTGGTCACCACAGAGAACCAGCAAATTGGGTGAAAGAGTCTCTCTCTCCTGCAAGGCAAAGTAAGGGCCAGCTGCAGCCAGACTGAACAGCACTTGTGTTCTTGCTAAGCTACAGCTGGACTGAGATGTGACCAGGGGAGCAGACACTGCAGATGTTGCCTCTGTGTCCTACGCTGGAGCTCCTAGGTGAAGAGCTCCCACAGGTTCAGTCAAACAAAGATTCTACCCCAAATGATGCATGAGAAACAGAGCTGTCATGCTTGTGGTTTCTGACAGAAAATCTGCCTTTGTCACTCCTGGGCTGAGACCTTAGGTATATCATGCTGTTTCTTCATCTGTCAGAGGAGACACAAAAGGAATCTACTTAACAAGACTTTCTGAGGCTAAGACACAAAGTTCCAAGAGGGAACACTGACATATACACAATGAGTGCAGGGCCACGACATTAAGAGCTAAGCCTCATGCAATCCTGAGGACTCTGCACCTGCAGCCTGACAGCACTTGGCTCCTCCTTTCCCTAGGTCTCTGCTCTCACCACACCCACATGGAAGCTGTTCTATACATGTCATTTATTTACTCATTTTGGCAATAATTTTGATTTTTTGTTTCATTTTTATGATTACAAATAATTTTCAAGTTTATCTCCTTTTTTTGTTTGCTTAAATACAAAGCAAAATCACAAACAGGTACAACCAAGACATCATCTCGCACATACACATGCCTTTTAAAGTCATGGCCTCTCCTCAACTGTGGTATGCTCCTCCTCCCCAAGTGTCCCTGTGGCACCAACCACTCTCCCAGCATAGTTGTTTACATTCCTTTTTTGCCTGTAGAACACAGGTTCTCAAGGGGTTGCCTGCCTAAGCATAGCAACCTAGGAGGGACCCAGGCTGCTGGGAAGACTAAGTCAGTGTGGCCATGTGTGGCAAGGAGTACAGTGGCCTGACTGGCAGATGAGATACTAGTTCAGGTAGTTGTGCTCCTGCTACGGAACTTGGGCAATATGAATTTCACCTCTACACCACTCGCCACAGCAAGCTCACCTTTGTTAGCAGTGCGGTATAAATCTTCATTAGGATGCCATCCATCTCTCGAAGCTTATACCCAATCAGGGGGCTATCAGGCCCTGAAATGTGGCCAATGTGATCCAGCCCTAGGTAGTGGAGGATTAACATGTCCCAATCTCCTCTTTTTAATACTTTTTCCAAATGCCTTGTAACATTACTATCCACCTTTGAAGGGAGAAAAAGTACAAATAAATAGCTACTCTACTTTCCCTTGGTCCTCTAACAGTTATTTTAATACAGATGGGTTTATTTTAGGTAGCAGAACTTCTGGAGATTGAAACAACAACAAAAGACAAAACAAACCCCTACATCATTACAAACAAGTAAACATTAGCCTTCATCTTTTACTCTTATGGTAGTAAACAGAACATATTATACAGATAACTGAAATGAGCAAGGCCTGTTCTAACAAAATTTATTTTTATGGGACCAAACAGCATGACCAGAGTCCTATGAGAGGGCTGCTTGTAAAGGGGAAGCCACAGCATTCAGAACCTCTTTCATTTCTAAAACTAACACATCATGTGGAGAGACTATAGCTGAGCATCCCTGACAGACGGAGTAGCCTGCTCAGCCCTGACATGACAGGTAACTCACCACCCATCCACTAAACAATCAACTGCCAAGAGAAATGTCTTGGGGCAATACCTCACATAGTGTTGGAACTTGTCATGACTGAGAAGCCATGCTGTGCCTGCCTGGACCCGTGTGGAAAATGGACGGGACTACAGATACTCCCTACCTGCCTCTGCCTAGGTCTAGGGCCAGCTTTCTACATGTCGGTCTAGTCCTGTTCATTTGCTGGAGATAGCCCCCTAGCCTGGCCAGTGCCCCTCAGAGTCAGATTCTACCTGGCTTACTGCTTGCCATCAAGTGAGGTACCACACCCCTAACGAACCTGATGGCAAAGAGTCCCACAGCTTTGCTGTATCAGACGTTTTACTCACCTGGTTTTGTCCACTTAGAAGGCCCCATACCCCATTTAGATCCCGTCCTAAGAGCCCCTCTCTTGTGGCACCTTTCCTGATCCTCAGTGTTCTCAATGGATGTCCAGTCACTCTCAACTTTGGGCCCCACAGACCTCTGCTCATACCTGTGTCAGGGTTTATCCCCCTCCCATGTAAAATATTTATAATCTCTTCTACTGCAACTTTATAAGTTAATAAATGCCACACACAAAATAACATCTTTTACTAGGTAATGGCAGTACTTGGCTCCATTGACAGTAACATGCTTCTCTTTATTTATTTATAATTTTTCTGATACAGGATCTCGCTACACAGGTCAGACTCGTAGTGACCCTCCTGTCTCAACCTCCCCAGTGCTGGAATTACAGGCAGGTGTGTGCCAACACACCCAGGGCCGGCACAGCAGGAACTTGGGTCCTCTGGCTTGCCAGGCAGGCACCTGGACTGCTAAGCTATCTCCCCAGCCCTGCTGCTCTTGTTTTAAGAACTGACCTCTGTATAATCTGACACAAAAAATGAGGTGGTTCCATCATATTCCACAAAATGCTTTGGGAATAACTTAACCCATGTTTCATCTCCATAAAAGATCATTCTCTTCCCAGCTGCTTTTGCCTGTCTTATCACATTGTCTTCTTGTAGTGCAGGAGAGTTGAGGTTTCTGATAATATCAACAAAGCCAGGGAGACTCCCTGTCATCAGTGCCTACAGGAAAAAACAGTCAAGAGTTAGGCCACAGAAACTCAAAAGTGCAGCACCAGAGGCAGGAAGATCTTTTGAAAGGTGAAACGGGTGAATGAAAAACTAGCACAGGCCCAATCCTCAAGGGAAAGTCAGTGCTAGGACAACACCTAGGGTGGGGAAAGCACACAGACTTCGGACAAAAAGAGCCAACTTAATAATGAAGACAAATTATATTAAAAGCTTAGTTCAAAACAACACTTTCAATAGGAGAATAAAAGAGAATGCTAGAGATCGTTAACAACAGAAATGACCAGAAAAGGTGCAGATTAATGACAGAGCTGAGGCAATGGCTAACTAGAATATGTGCCAAAAACATGGGCCTGTATATTCAGACCCTCCATCAGGTTCCCACTTAATATGTAAATCTGTTCCAGTTACATCTATGCTTGACTCCCAGGGGTTCCCAAGGTAAGCCAAGCCAGGGATACTGGTAAGATGTCCCTCAGTCCCCTGCACCATGCTTTCTGGGAGAATATGGGTGTGAAATGTCTTGTTGTCTTTCTAACCCACAGTTGATGTAATAACCTTCCTTCCCAGTTTTAACATAGAGCCTAAGAGGTCACAGAAATAGATCTCTGTAATTTGTAATTCTACAACCATCCACAACATCTGGGACCTGGTATAATAATTTTTCCGGGCCTTCTTCAACAGCAAACACTTTATTTTAAAATAATGCTGGAGACAAAACACAGGGTTTGTATATATGCTAGGCAAGTGCTCTACCACTAAGCTACAACCCCAGCCAAAGGGATGCAAATATGAATTAATTGGATTTCTGAAATCGCACAGTGAGGAGTTTGATAAATCTTTTCTCCAAAGACAAAAAAAAAAAAAAAAAAAAAAAAAAAAAGAGGAAAGAAAAAATTCAAATACAAGCAAGAAGGAATCAACAGCAAACACTTTATTTTAAAATAATGCTGGAGACAAAACACAGGGTTTGTATATATGCTAGGCAAGTGCTCTACCACTAAGCTACAACCC
>NW_004524582.1:34048846-34055728 GCF_000260255.1 Octodon degus
GCTGGCATGTGGTGCTGGGGGATTGAACCGCGGTCCCTGTGCTTTGCTAAGCTTGTTCTAAGTAGGTGCTTTAGACCACTGAGCCATCTCACCAGCCCTACTTTTAGTTTTCAAAGTTATGTTTGCTAAGTATAAAATTCAAAAAGGAAAGATCTGTTTTTTTCCTTTCAGTCCTTTAATTAGTATTGTTTCTTACACACTTGGGCTTTTTTTTTTTCTTTCTAATGTGGAATAACATGCCATTTAATTTTGTTCTTCCATAGCTAATTTTTTTATGTATATGCTTTAATGATTTTTTTTCTTTATAATAAGTTTTAGACAATTTCATTTTTGTGTATCTGGGTATGACTTTATTCAAATTTCTTGTGCAAAAGGTTCACTTTACTTAGAAATGTGGTGTTATAAGTTCAACTAAATTCAGAAGTTTTAAATCTTTAAATATTTATTGCTTACCTCTTTCTACTTTGAGAATTCTAATTATATGAATATAAGTATCTTGATTTTGACAGAGTGAACTATTATATGACTGATCTATAAATTCTTCATTTTTATTTTGGACAATTTTTGTTATATTTATTTAAGTTTGTAAATAATTTATTTACAATGTGCAATCTAAAAATACATAAATAAAATAATAAAATACAAATCAGGAATATACTGATACTTTAAGCTGTTAAAATACTGCACTGTGTCGATGCATAAAATATTTAACCAAGATCATCTTATTGGACATTTATTTTGAGTAGCACCCTCTGGAAGCCATTTGAGCTGAGTTCTGAAGGCTGAAGAGTCAAAGATGTGAGGCAGGGCTTTTGAGAGAAAAACAGCCAGCTGCACAGGCCCAA
This sequence comes from Octodon degus, assembly GCF_000260255.1. Classification (NCBI taxonomy): domain Eukaryota; kingdom Metazoa; phylum Chordata; class Mammalia; order Rodentia; family Octodontidae; genus Octodon; species Octodon degus. The sequence continues at coordinate 34,049,692 of NW_004524582.1, forward strand.
GGCAGAAAAGAATACTGCCCCTACGAACCTGTACTAGCTATGGCCTGCGTGCAGGAAAGGTAGAAGAGAGATGAGGGGAAGGAGCATAAACGGAGCTACACAGGGCTTCAGGAATCTTGTGTTCAAAATGGGTAGAAGCTAAGCCATGGAAGGATGTTCAGCTTTGCTGTACTGTGAATCAAACCCAAGGCACTCTAACACTGAGCTATCACCAATCCCTTTTTAAAAATTGTTTTTTTTTTTTTTTTTTGTTCTTAGTACAGGTCTTCAGGGTCTCACTACATAGATCAGATTCATAGTGATTCTCCTGTTTCCAGCCTCCCAAGCACTGGGATTACAGATGCGAAACATCATGTCCAGTTTCAATTGCCCTCTCAGCATGCCCTGAGGATGGGGCATGCTGGGGATACCTGGCTGCTGTGCTCTGCCTAAGCAGGTGCTTTAAGCCTCTGAACTATCTGGCCAGCCCTTAATTTTCTTTTTTTGAGATGGGATCTCACTAAGTTACTCTGGTGAGATTTGAACTTAGGATCCTCTCACCTAAGTTTCCTGTGTAACTGCGATTATAGAGGCCAACATACCTGGCCACCACAGGCTATATGATAGCAGCAGCACTGTGGTCAGACAGAGGCTGGCCGTGACCTGGGCAGGAGGAGATATAGGAGACATCTGTGTTTCCAGCTAGACCAGGCAGTGAAGATGGTGGCCAACACTAATGATGCATCTGCAGGACTTAAGAGTACAGTCAGATCACTTTTTGTGATATAGTATAATTGTGGGCAAGTTAACCCGAGTTTGCCTTCTGTATAAAATCAAAAGACTTACTGGATGACCTTATTTATGTTCCTTCTAGGGTTGTAACTAACCCATTGACTCAAGCATGGAGTAGTTTCCTGAGTTATGCTGGAATGGATGATCTAGCTGAGTCTTTTCTATTTTCCATAAAACATAAGCCCTGGATACTTGACAAGAGGCACAAATCATGAGTCTCAATCCTGTTCTGTCTATAAGACTCCCTCAGCATTCTATCACCCTAGCATAACTGATAGCTGCAAACTAATTTCTACACAGTTAAAACTAAAACCCCAGGGTTGAGAATATTGCTCAGTAGCACACTGCCTGACTGCCAAGTACAAAGTCCTGAGTTCCATTCCTGGTTTCAAAAAACAAAACAAAACAAGCAAAAAAAAAACCTCCCCCTGAAATTTCAACTAGAAGCCTGGAGAATTCCTCTAAACTTCTGAAGAAGGAAAAACCATTATTCATAAAACATCAAACTAAACTTACCTTGATTCGAGGCATAGTAACTGTGGGTGGCTTTGCTTCAGCCACAAAACTGTGAGATGGGCCTTTCCCCATGAGATAAGTTGTAAAAGGCATATACCTTGCACCTTTTGATCCAAACACAAAATCATCTCGCAAGGCATCTATCAGCACAATAACAGTTTTACTGAACAGAGGTAGTGGCAACTTGGTCCAGTTAGAACTGGCTCCTAAAAGTGTTTGAAAAAAGAAAAAAGGGAATTTAAAATTTATATTTTAAGAAAAAGGGAGTTTAAAATTTCTACTTTAAAATCTTAAATTTTACTTAGCATCCAAACACCTTCATAATCTATCTTCTGGCTGCTTTCCAACACAGCCATCTGTGTATACCAACCGCACAGCGCTCGCTTTTGGGAGACATTACCGGCAGTGGGGCAAGGCATGGAGAGTACAAGCATAGGCAGTTCCAGTAAGAAGTGGGTGAATGATCCGTGGTGTGGCAATGAGGGCACCCCTACTTGAAGGGATCCCCAGATACATTTAGGGAGCTTGAGGTGAAAGAGGCCCCGCAGTGCGGGAATGGGCGGGCTCATGAGCTGTGTCAGCACAGCCAAGGCTGGCACCGAGTGGGACTAGCCCAGAGCTGAAGAACGTGAGACTGCAGAGCTAGGACAAGCCCTCACGCACACTGGCCTTAGCGTCACCGCGGGAGAGTCTTGGAGGAAAGAAGTGACAGAAAACGCAAGAGCTCCGCAGCAGGATTTTATTTGTTGTGTCCTACAGGGCAAAAAAGGCGCCTCGAATTGGAAATGACCCAAAGGTCTCCACAGGAAACCGGGAAAGGGTACTGGAGGATCGGAGCGGGAGAGCGCGAGCCTGGCTAAGAGGAGTTAACTTTGTAATAACGAAGGAGGAAGACGAGGGCGGGGAGGGCGGCGGCGGCGGCGGCCACCAAGTTGTAGCACTGAGGAAAAACAAAACAAAAAGGCCGGACAGTGAAACAGGTTTTTAAGAGTGAGGACTGTGACGGGAGAGACCCTCGGGCAGCGCCTGTGCCCAGACCGATTCCTTTGTGGGAAGCGGTGTTGGGGCCTGAGACACCGGGCAGGGAGATCCATACCAGCCAGGGGCTCGGGCGCCGCGGGCTCCGCGAGGCGCCCCGTCGGGGAAGCGGAACGGACGGAAGCCGGAAAGAATCCCCGGAGGAAGATCGCGACCCCGAGCACCTCGATCGCCACGCAACTGGCGGCGAAAGCTCCGGGGCCCAGCCGCATCTCGGCCGCTCACCCCGCGCCGAGGCTGGGGGGCGCCTTCCCGTGAAGCCCACACGCAGAACTCCAGCCCAGACCTGCGCCCAGCGGCCAGGTAGCCCGGGGATCCCGAGGAGCAGCCGCCTGCGCCTGCGTCTGCGCCTGCGCGCCGGAAGTGCGCCCGACCAGGCGAAGCTCTCCCAGGGGGCGCGCAGCGACACTCGCCGGAAGTTGGCCTTGCCCCGCCCACCGGCCCGGAGGTCGCGCTCTGGCGGGTTGTAGCTGGTTTGAGCGCTCTCCCCCGCTGCGTCCTTTCCCCCTCCCCCTCTCCTTCCCTCCCTCTCTTTTTGCCTTTTTCTTTAATTTTATTACACATTTGTAGTACTGTATATAATTTTACATTCCTTTTGTGGAGTTGGTGTATGTAGTAGCTTTCTTTTCTCACCCCCCATCTGTCGGTCCCCTTTGCATGTGAGAAAGCGCTGCCTCCCTGTGGCTTTTTTGTTTTGCTCAAAAGCCTGGGTGTTGTGAAGATGACTGCTTGGCTATCCCACTGCAGGTTTTTTATGGTGGGGCTGTCAGAGAAATCTTGCCTTGTGTGATTTGTATACTTACCAGGTGTAAATTTCCAGGCACTTAATTCATTTTGGGCTTGCTTTAATTCTGTTACAGTTCACTTTTCATTTTTCGGAAAAACAAATTGATCACCAGGTCTACCATCGTTGATCTCAGTTGGGCAGTACTCAGCTTCTGGATTTGCTTGAGGTGCTGGATTTAAGTGATGCCCTCTTGTTGCTTAGCTGCTAGTCACATTAAAAGGTTTTCCCTGTGTTCAACACTGATGTTGTTTTAACTTTTCTTCAGATTCCTCATCATATGAGGTAAGGACTGTGTATTAGCCCTCCAAAGCTTGAACATATGCTTCACAGTGTTTCCATCTTGGAATAAACTCATCTCATGCCATCACTCTGAAGTCTGTTTCAGTTGAAACTTTTTGGGAAGAGGTTCTTTATTGGTCATCTTGAATCCTCAGCAGATCCCACCAGTCACCTCAGCTGAGGTGATACCACTGGCCCTGTCACGGCTCCTCCTGTGGAAGCCAGCACTCCTTTTTATTTGCAGGTCCCCCCCCCCCTACCGGGGATTGAGCTCAGGACCTTGCACTTGCCAGGCTAGTACTTACTCCACTGGGCTCTCTCCCTGGCCCCTATTTGCAGGTCTTGACTGCACAAAATCCACATGCCCGTTTTTTTGTTTGGGGGGGGAGCGGTCTCTTTGAGTTCTCTATATATTCTACATATTAGTTTTCTCTCTGAGGAATAACACAAATTTTTCCCACTGCAGGTTATCTGCTTACTCTATTGATTATTTCTTTTACTGTGCAGAGAAGCCTTTTAATTTAATATGATCCCATTTTTTTGATTCTTGGTAATAGTTTCTACATAACTGGGATTCTGTTCAGAAAGTCTTTGCCTGTACCTATGACTTCAAGAGTCTTATCTGTTTTATATTCTAGTAGGTAAAAGTGTTTGTTTTAACATTTAGTTATTTGATCCATTTTGATTTTAGTGTGTTCTGAGAGATATCAGTCTAGATTTAATCTTTTGCATGTGCATGGCCATTTTTTCCCTCATTTATTTATTAAAGACAACAGCTTTCCTCTATTGTATGTTTTTTGGTCCCTGTCAGAGATGAAAATTGAATGTTCTTAGTGTTGTTTCTGCATTCTCTATTCTGTTTCATTGACTCATCAGTTTTTGTGCTAGCACCATGCTGGTTTTTTTTTTTTTTTTTTTTTTTTTTGAGATGAGATCTCGCTATGTAGTTTATTTTTATTGAGAAATAAATAGGCATGAGACAGTTTCACAGCTGATTAATAGGACCGTTTTGATAGCCAATACACTGTACATTGTTGTCTTCTTAGTGGTTATCCATAGTACAAGATGCAGACAGGATATTCTGTCCAAACACTGTTAGTACACCTCTTTCTTCTCATTGAATTAAGTGAAAATTCGCTATGTAGTTTAGACTGCCTTAAATTCACTATATATCCCAAGATAGCCTCAAACTCACAGTGATCCTCCTACTCCAGTCTCCCAAGTGCTAGGATTATAAGCATGCAACACCAGGCCTGTCCTACCATGCTATATTTGTTTGTTTTAAACTGCATTAAGCTTTGTAGTATAACTTGAAGTCCAGGATTGCGATGTCTCCTGCTTGTTACTTATGGTTGCTTTTGCTATTCTGAGTCTCTTTTGCTTGTATATAAATTTTAGGATTGTTTTCTTCAGTTCTATGAAAAATACTGTATTTTGACTGATATTGTGTTCAATCTATAAATCAATTTTGGAAGTATGGCCATTTTGGCTATACTGGTTTTGCCTATCCAGGAACAAGGGATATCTTTCTATTTTTGGATGTTCTCTTTGGTTTCCTTTTTCAGAGTATCACTGTGTTCATTGTAGAGGTCTTTCACTTCTTTGGTTAGGTTAATTCCTAAGTAACTTTTATTGGTGCTATTGTGAATATTTTTCCTAATTTCTTTCTTAATGAGTTAATTATTTTTTTTTAATTTATTTATTTTATTTATTTGTGTGTGTGTGTATATGTGTGTGTGTGTGTGTGTGTGTGTGTGTGTGTCTGTGGCCAGCTCAGCCTGCCTGGGGGCGGGGCTGGCTGGTATGTGGTGCTGGGGGATTGAACCGCGGTCCATGTGCTTTACTAAGCTTGTTCTAAGTAGGTGCTTTAGACCACTGAGCCATCTCACCAGCCCAATGAGTTAATTATTAGTATTGAATAGTATTGATTTTTATGTATAGATTTTGTATCCTGAAGCATTGCTAAATTTGGTTATTTAATTCTAAGAGTACTTTGGTGAAATTTGAGGGTCTTCTATATAGATGATCATGTCATCTGCAAATAGTAATAATTTGACTTCTTTTTTGATACAAGCCTATTTATTTTTCTTGCCTAATTGCTCTTGGCTTTTTTTTTTTTTCAATTTTTTTTCAATTTTTTTTCAATTTTTTTTTTTTTTAATATATACAGGGTCGACAGTGTCTCACTACACAGATCAGATTCCTTGAGATCCTCCTGTTTTCAGCGTCCCAGGCGCTGGGATCACAGATGCGTACCACCATGCCCAGTCTCAAGCGCTGTCTCAGTGTGCCCTAGACACAGGCCAGCCCTGTGCACTGGGGATGATCAAAAGGAAACTCAGTCCCTGTATTTGCTGAAGCAGGCGAACTGCTCTTGTTAATGTTTTGAGAACTGTACTGATCAGGAGTGGTGATAGTAGATACCCTTGTCTCACTCCTGATTTTAAGCTTTTTTTTTGTTTTAATTTTTTTTTCCCTTTTTACATTTATTTAGTGTGTCTGTGTGTGTGTGTGGCCAGCTCAGCCCGCCAGGGGGCAGGGCTGGCTGGCATGTGGTGCTGGGGGATCGAACCACGGTCCCTGTTCTTTGCCAAGTTTGTTCCAAGTAGGTGCTTTAGACCACTGAGCCGTCTCTCCAGCCCCCTC
>NW_004524582.1:34055828-34060404 GCF_000260255.1 Octodon degus
TGCTGGAGACAAAACACAGGGTTTGTATATATGCTAGGCAAGTGCTCTACCACTAAGCTACAACCCCAGCCAAAGGGATGCAAATATGAATTAATCGGATTTCTGAAATCGCACAGTGAGGAGTTTGATAAATCTTTTCTCCAAAGACAAAAAAAAAAAAAAAAAGACAAAACTGTCAGTCAAAACCAACCATTTAAGAATTCTGAAATTTTACAGCAAATTAAGAAATACTTATTTAAGAAAAACTACTGTAGGGTCATCGGTGCTCATGGGACTTGCGGCCCTGTTGCCCTACCATGGCAGTTCCTGAGACCTGCCCGAATCACACTATTTATATCAACAACCTCAATGAGAAGATCAAGAAAGATGAGCTGAAGAAGTCCCTGTATGCCATCTTCTCCCAGTTTGGCCAGATCCTGGATATTCTGGTGTCTCGGAGCCTGAAGATGAGAGGGCAGGCTTTTGTCATCTTCAAGGAAGTTAGCAGTGCCACCAATGCCCTGCGCTCCATACAAGGTTTCCCTTTCTACGACAAGCCAATGCGCATTCAGTATGCCAAGACCGACTCGGATATCATTGCCAAGATGAAGGGTACTTTTGTGGAGCGAGACCGCAAACGGGAGAAGAGGAAGCCCAAGAGCCAGGAGACCCCATCTGCCAAGAAGGCTGTGCAGGGTGGGGCTGCAGCCCCTGTGGTGGGAGCTGTCCAGAGCCCTGTCCCGGGCATGCCACCCATGACTCAGGCTCCCCACATCATGCATCACATGCTGGGCCAGCCACCCTACATGCCACCTCCTGGCATGATCCCACCTCCAGGCTTCGCACTCAGCCAGATTCCTCCTGGGGCCATGCCCCCACAGCAGCTTATGCCAGGGCGGATGCCACCTGCCCAGCCTCTCTCGGAGAATCCACCAAATCACATCCTGTTCCTGACCAACCTGCCAGAAGAGACCAACAAGCTCATGCTGTCCATGCTTTTCAACCAGTTCCCTGGCTTCAAGGAGGTCCGCCTGGTGCCCGGGCGGCATGATATCGCCTTTGTGGAGTTTGACAACGAAGTGCAGGCCGGGGCCGCTCGAGATGCCCTGCAGGGCTTTAAGATCACCCAGAACAATGCCATGAAGATCTCCTTTGCCAAGAAGTAGCATCTTTGCCCCAGGCCTGCGCCTGCCCCTGCCCCTGTTCTGGGGCCGCCCCTCCCCTTTGGCTCAATCCCCAAAGGTAATTCCCCCTTTGGGGGCCTTCTTGGAGACGTGTGTGAATGCGTGGTTGCCACACAGCATTGTACCCAGAGTCTGTCCCCAGACATTGCACCTGGTGCTGTTAGGCTGGAATTAAAGTGTTTTTTGAGGTGTGGTTTTTCACAAAAAAAAAAAAAAAAAAAAAAAGAAAAAGAAAAACTACTGTACTGTGGTATTTACTATAGGGATGCTTCCAATTCCTCCTCTTCTAGCTCTGTAAGCAGCCAGCCATGAAAGGCCTGCCTGGTGTACATTCTGGAGAAAGGCAGAGGGAGGCTGGCTGTAAAAATACAAGAGGGAAGTCCAATGTCACAGCTGGTAGGTGTTTAATATTGGCTTTGGGAAGCAAGAGATCAGCCCAAAGTTTAAAGAGGATCCGTGAAGGAGAAGCAAGTAACAGAGTTTTACAAACTCCCACATACTTCTGGGAATCTGGAGAGGGCACCCCATGATCCTGCACCTTCCGGCTAAACAGGAAGCCTACTTAAACAGAGCCAGGACAGTCTCAAAACCAACCTGACAGGGAAGGTGTGTGCCAACCACATGCTTGCCTGGAGAGGTACAAGGCATACTGACTACCTGTACCTGAGCACAACCTCAGCCTATCATTGGCTAAGCTGGGGTAACCTTCACAAGAAGAGCTTGAAAATAAAAACTAGAATTAGAAACAAAAACCTAAGTAGAGACATTATGTGGTACTTACTAGGAGGAGACAAATTCCTCAGATTAGTTCAGGCAAATTATTGTAAAAACAAAGTAACAACCACCACCACCACCACTCTCGGGGTGGGAATCAGAACCAAAGTTGAGGTGGCATTGTCTGGATATATATATTTGTCAAATCTTATCAATCTATGCATATAAAAGTATGTGATCTGTACTGTAATTTTGAAACTTATCTCAAAAAAGTGTATATGCACCAATTCTTTTTTTTGTTTTCTGTTCTTTTTGAGACAGTGTTGCACTATACAGTTTAGGCTGGCCTTGACATGTACCAATTCAAAACAAGAAATGTAAATATTGTATATTGCAAACATGTACCAAAAAAAAAAAAAAAGAAGAAGAAGAAGAAGAAGGAAATCAAGAGATAGATGGAGGGGAGAAGGAAGAAGGGAAAAAGAGAGAATAAAAGGGATTAAAATACGTAATGTCCATGTACCAATTACAAGGAATGTAAACATTACTATGTTTTATATTTAAAATGGCCCCCAAGGGCCTGGGGAGATAGCTCAGAGGAATAAGTGCTTGCCTGGCAAGCAGAAGGTCCTGAGTTTGGTCCCTGGTACCACCAAAAGAAAAAAAAAAGGCCCCCAAATCCTCATGTGCTCCCAGATGGGGCTTTTGGAATGACTGGACCATGGGTGTAATAACTGGGTTGGTCCACTGAGAGGACTGGCATAGTTCTGAGTGTGGCTGGGTGGACTTACTGAAGAGAGAAGCCCCACTCAGCATGACAGGCACCAACCAAAAGCCTTGTAGCTTAAATGGAGTAAAAAAGGAGAAGGAGGCTCACTGCTCTTGCTTTTTTCTGTTTGCCCTGCCATTCCTGTTCTCCTCCGCCATACCCTTCTATCACACTTGCTGCCTTGGAACCAGTTAATTATAGATTGGAAATCTCTATAAACCGTGAGCTAAAAAATCAACCTTTCTTCCTTTAACTCGTGGGTATTGGGTATTTTGTCCTAGCAAAGAGAAAGTAACTGAGACAATTATGTACTACAAACATGTACAGTACTAATAAAAAAATAAAATGCTACTCAGTACTTAGGGAGACTGAGACAGGATTGAAAGTTTGAACTCAACCTGACACTCTCAATCAAATTAAATCAAATAAAATGAAATCACATCAAACTAAAACAATGTAATACAATGTAATACCATACCATACCATACCAGACCAGACCAGACCAGACCAGACCAGACCAGACCAGACCAGACCAGACCAGACAAGCTAGGGAGCAGCTCAGTATGAAAACCCCAGAACAACCACCACCACCAAAAAAGTGAGTCTCATCCCTAAATTCTACTACTTACAGGTAGCCCAGTATCTTTTGATGAGTACCCTTTTAGATTTTTTCTGTACATATATAATCATAAATATACAAAGCACATTTTTAATGCAAACTTAGTTGGCAATCTCCTTTTTTTCAATTAATAAAATATGAACATTCGACCCAGAGCCCAGGCCTGGTGTGTGAGTGAGGTGACCCGGATCTGCTGGATCCTCATTCAACCTAGAGCCAGGGCCAGCGTGGAACCTGCAGCAGAACACCCTGCAAAGAGGCTAGAGGTAAGACCCACCCAGCTGATTCAGGAACAGAGCATTTTGCCAGAGTGGCACAGAGGGTTCAACTCCAAGGGCTGCAACAGGAAGAAGTGGAGTGCAACAACCAGATCCAAGCCACACCTACCTGGCTGAGTTTGAACTTGGTACATCTAGACCTGGTGCTAAGGTGATAACTGTATCTAAGCTAAGCTCTACACCAAAGGTTAGAAGACAGTGCTACACAAAATGACAAAGAGAAGGAACAAAATGCAGTCTCAGGCCCCGAGTCCACCCAGAACAAATGCAGAAGACACTAGCATAGAAGACACTGGAAATCACACACCTGAAATCTCTGAAATAATAGCGTCAGAAGTAAAGAAACAACTGCAAAAAGGTATAAAGGAAATCAGATCAGAAATAATTTCTCAAGTAAAAAAAGAAATAATAACTATAATGACAGAAGTACTAAGTGCTTCTAAAGAAGATACTGATAAAAAAATAGAGAATAGAAATATGATGGAATCCTTAATTAAGCAATATAGGAAAGAAATAGAATACATGAAGCAGATTCAAAGTGATACACAGGAATTTAAAACCTCAACTACAAGCAGACAAAACTGTTTGAATGAAAGTGAGAATAGACTTTCAAACCTTAAAGACACTACTGCAGCTAGTGAAAAAGAAAAGATCTCTTAAAAACAAATAGGATACAGGAAAAAATAATTCAATACCTGCAAGATGATGCAAAGATGAAAAATGTGAGACTAATAGGCATCAATGAGAAAGAAGGAGTCAATACAAATGATAAAAGAATATGGATGGAAATGATAGCAGAAAACTTCCCAAATATGGGGAAACTATCTGACATTCACGTAGCCAAAGTATATAGAACTCCAAATAACGTCAACCCAATTAAAAACACACCCAGACATACAATAATCAAAATCCCAGAAACTCAGTATAGGAACAGTATTCTAAAAGCCACTAAAGAAAAGAAATAGATCATATTTAAAGGAAAACCCATCAGGATAACAGCAGATTTCTCTTCACAAACCATCAAGGCAAGAAA
>NW_004524582.1:34069939-34077049 GCF_000260255.1 Octodon degus
TTTTTTAATCAAGTTGAACTAAATCTGTGCAAATATTTTGTAGCCTTGTAACAAGAATCCTATAGAAACAGAATAAAGCCAGCATCCACCTATAGGTCTATTACATCCTTTAACGTCTTACCAACCCAAAGATTGATCTTAGGAGGCATTATGCCAAGGAACACAATTTTTAGTTGATTTATTTATTTATTTATTTATTTATTTTGTGTGTGTGTGTGTGTGTGTGTGTGTGTGGCCAATTCAGCCCACTAGGGGGCAGGGCTGGCTGGCATGTGGTGCTGGGGATTGAACCGCGGTCCCTGTGCTTTTGCTTAGCTTAGCTTGTTCTAAGTAGGTGCTTTAGACCACTGGGCCATCTCACCAGCCCAACACAATTTTTAGTTTTGGCAATGAGCAGAGAAAGTGTCCTTGGCATCATGCATACTTAGCATGCACACTGCAGTGAGCCACAACTCCATTCCTAGGATATCAACTTATTTTTGTCTTAAATTCTTTTTTTTCTTGTCTTAAATTCTTAATTTGATAGTTCACCTATTACCACATAAACCCAACATTTCCATTGTAAAAATCCAGCACAAATTAGAATCACAGATCTTTATTTGAAAATCTGATCTGCCAATTTAGCGTTTTCCATCAGCTCATGGAGCAGAAGCTTTCCCAGGCTTCACAGTCTTCTGCTCAGGTGCTGCCTTTGCAGGAGCCTCAGCAGCAGCCAGCGCAGTCTTCTTAGATGCTGGCTTAGCCTTTTTTGCTTCCTTGGCAGCCCTGACAGCGTGCTCTCTTTGGGCCTTTCTAACTTCTGGTTTCTGATTCCTGTTGGTCATTATGTCAGCAAGAGATGCACCAGTGATGGCCCTCTGAAATTTGACTGCTTGTCGTGTTCTTTTCTTTTGAATTTCTTCTGACTGTCCTTTTTTGTGTTTTCTTCTGTAGAGGACAATCCAGTTTATTTGCCTAGGATTTCTCTTGGAAAGGAATGCAGACTCACATTTTGCATTCAGAAACTGGAAGACCTTCCCGTCCGTCCTGGCGTAGTGCCTCCTGTGTCCTGGGTAGATCTTGTACCCCCGAAGCTGCACAGCTCAATCTTCATGGTGGCAGCCGGCAGTCAAGGCGGAAGATGGTGAAAAGCGATTTTAAGCTTTTAAAAAATCTTTATTCATTTGGTACAGGGTCTCATTATGCAGCTTGGACTCATAGTGATCCTCCTGTTTCAGCCTCCCCAGCAGTGGGATTACAGGCGTGTACCACCATGGTTTCAGTGGCTGACACGGCATGCAGTACCAGGGATCAAACACTGGTTCTTGAGCTTGCCAACAGGTACTTTAACTGCTGAGTTATCTCCCCAGGCTTGCTCCTGATTTTATAGGAAAATCTTTCAGTTTTCCCCCACTTAATATGGCAGTAGGTTTGTCACAAATGTCTTTTATTAGATTGAGATAAGGTCCTTCTTTATCTGTTTTCTGCAGTTTTTTTATTTTTGTTTTTCTTTTTCTTTTTCTTTTTTTTTGCTAAAATATGAAAGGATGTTAGATTTTTATCAGAGGCTTTTTCTGTGTCTATTGAGATGACCATGTGATTTTTTTGTCTTTGCTTCTATGTATAGAGTGTTTAATGATTCCCATATATTTAACCATCTCCTTGCATTCCTGGGATGAATCATACTTGGTCATGTTGTATGATTTTTTAAATGATTTGTTACATTCCATTTGCCAGTATTTTCTTGAAAATTATTACTATAGTTTGGCCTGTAGTTTTCTTTTTCGTTGTATCCTGGTCTAGATTTAGAATCACGGTAGTGTTAGTTTCAAGAATGAGAATGGGAGTACTCCTACCCTTTCAATTCCATCGAACAGCTTGAGGAGTATTGACATTAGATTTTCCCTACAGTTGTAGAATTTATCAGTGAATTCTCCTGGAGCTGGGTTTTTCTTCTTCTCCTCCTCTTTTCTTTTTTTCTCTTTTGCTCTTTTTGAGACAGGGTCTCACTATGTAGTTCATGTTACTTTGAGCTCTCTTTGTGGCCCAGGCTAGTTTCAAACTCACAACAATTCTCATGCCTCAGCCTCCCATGTGCTGGGATTACAGGCTTGTGCCACCATGTCCAGTTTTGGAGCTAGGTTTTTCTTAAATGATATGTTTCCTTTTTATTTATTTATTTGTGTGTGTGTGTGTGTGTGTGTGTGGCCAGCTCAGCCCACCAGGGGGTGGGGCTGGCTGGCATGTGGTGCTGGGGTTTGAACCGTGTCCCTGTGCTTTGCCAAGCTTGTTCTAAGTAGGTGCTTTAGACCACTGAGCCATCTCACCAGCCCCGATATGTTTCCTTTTATTACTGCTTCAATGTCATTGCTTATTACTGGATTATTCAGTGTTGTCTTCTTGATTCTGTTTTGGTTATTGATATGTAGGTAAGAATCTACTACTTTTTACTTCTCCAAATTATTAGTGTACAAGTTTGTAACATAGTTGTTAATAATCTTAATTTTGACAATGTCCATTGTGGTATCACCTTTTTAATTTCTAATTACATCAATACAAATCTTTTCTCTCCTCTTTGAATTATATTAAGAGTTGTCTATTTTGTTTATTCTTTTGTAGACCTAATCAATGTATTGATTCTCTGATTTTTATTTTTGGGGTGTGTTTGGGTCTCTATTTCATTGATTTCTGCTCTGATTGTTACATTTCCTTCTTTGTACTAGATTTGGGTTTGGCTTGTTCTTGTTTTACCAGGACCTTGAAGTACATCATTAGGTTACTTATTTGAACCTTTCTGGTGTGAGCATTCACAGCTATAAACTTTCCTATTAGCAATGTTTTCATTGTGTCTGATAAGTTCGGGTATTTGTACTGTCATTGTTATTTACTTCTATAAACTTATTTCTTATTTTTGGTACCAGAGATTGAACTCAGGACCTTGTGCTTGCCAGGCAGGCGCTTATGCCAGGGAGCTGTATCCCTGGTCCAACTTCTTTCTTAATTTTTTTCTGTAACCAATTATATATTTCAGAGTGTATGGTTTAGTTTCCACATGTGTGCATAATTTCCATATTTTCTTTTGCTGTTTATTTCTAGCTTCATTGAAGTGCAATCTGATAATATGTCAGATACAATTTCAATTCATTTCCATTTACTTAAGCTTGCTTTATTGGTACAGTATGTGGTCTATTTTGGAGAAAGTTCCAGGCTCTACTGATAAGAATATGTATTATGATTTATTGGGTGGAACATTATGTAGATTTTTTCATTTTTGCTTATTGAGACAGGGTCTCACTCTGGTTGCTGTCAAACTCATGACAGTCCTCCTGCCTCAGCCTCCTAAGTGCTGTGATTACAAGTATGCTCTACCATGCCCAGATCTGTAGATATTTATTAAGTCCATTTGTTGGAAGGTTTTGTTTCCTTTTTATATTTCTTTATTGATTTTTTATTTAGTTAATCTGTCTGCTTGTGACATTAGGGTATTGAGATCCCATACTATAACTGTTTATATGTTTTTTTTTTTTTCCAGTGTGTTCCTCTTTATTCATTTTCAGAGTTCAAACTTAAACTTGGATAGGCTGATTTAACCCAACCCACCTCTGGCAGGTACACTCAACATGCTGTATAAAGTATAACATTCAATTTATTATTTCTTTCTCAAGAGAGTTTTCTTCAGTCCATTAAAACCCAGCTCCCCTTGCATGGGCTTTGGTGGAGGTCGTGGGGCAGCACCAGCAGGTCTAAATCGGGGTGGAGGAGTTCGGTCCTTATAGGCTTCACGAGATTGATTTCTGACCACTTTGCTGTGAAGGGCACAACTCACACAATAATGCAGCTTCACATACAGCTTGGGAAGCACATAACCGTCGAAGACACTCACTTCAGAAATGTCCCTGACGGCAGCGGCCTCCACTATGTTCCAAATGACAAAGTTCTTAATAGCCTTATCCGTGCGTATGCACCGGGCGCAGTTCGTGCAGTGAATAGGTTGCACATGACCGTGGCCCTTTTTGGTAAAACCGTTGTTCCATCTTTTTTTCATCATCTTGGAAAGGAGGACCCGAAAGAGCCTGTGTTTATGTTTATCTGACTTTTTATATCTGTTAGTACTTGCTTTATAAGATTGGGTATTCCATTATCTGGTGTATATATGTTAATAATTACTATTTCTTCCTGTTGTATTGTTTCCTTAGCCAATGTGTAGTGACCCTTTTTGTCCTTTTGATTAGATTTTGCTTGAAGTCCACTTTGTCTGAATATAGAATAGCTATACTTGCATTTTTTTCTGGTACCCATTGCATGGAATATTGTTTTCCAGACTTTGATTTCTAGTTATCAGTTTCTTTTTGTGTTAAAAGTGTTCCTTTTACACAGCATGCTATTATATTTTATTTCATAGTCCATTCTGCCAACCTGTGTTTTTTGATTAGGGAATTGAGACCATTCTCATTAAGAGTTATTACTATAAGCATTTTTTTTTTTTTGCTGATAAGTATTCATTTATTTCTGTTATTACCTTATTTTCTGTAGCTATTTCCCTTTCTCTTATACCTAACTGCAGAGAAAAAAAACCCTTCTGCCATTTTAGGGGCCTGCCCCTTAGCTCAGTTGTTTAAGTGGCTGCTTCAACAAAGCAGTCAGCCTCAGGTTGCTGTGGTTCGATCCCCACAACTCCAGCCAGCCAAACATGCCCTGAAGGCATTCTGAGCCAGCCAAAAAAAAATCCTTCTCTTATACCTAACTGCTTACCCTTACCTGGTGTATTCGTGCTATTAGACAGTTTGCCATTGTTAGCTTCATTTTCTCTTTCTAGGATCTTCTTGAGAATTTTGAAGTATTGGTTTTGTGGTCATGAATACCTTTAGGTGGTCTTTATCAATAAAATATACTATTTCTTCATCAATTTTGAAAGACAGTTTGGTAAGATGCAACAGCCTGGGCTAGAAATTATTTTCTTTCAGGACTTAAAACACTTCTCTCTAAGCTCTCCCAGTCTTCCAAGTTTTATGTTGAGACATCAGCTATAATTTTAATGCTTTAAACTTACCATTTTAAGCGATTTATTGCTTTTCTCTAACCACTTATAAGATTCTGTTCTTCTGTTGGATTTTTGGGATTATGCTATGATGTGTTATGGAAAGGTTCTTTTCTGATCATGCTATTTGAGGGCCTATATGTTTCACTTACCTGTATATTGAATTATTTTCTCTCATTTGAAATTTTTTATTATTTTAGTATACAAGCTTTTATGCTGTTTGTGCTATTTTTGCATTTTCATTAATTCCAATTAATCTTAGATTAGTTTTTTATCAGTTATCTAGGAGCTTTTGAGTCCATTTTCTTATGTTCTTATAAGGTACGTTTTGGGCCGGGGAGATAGCCCAGTAGAATAAGTGCTTGCCTGGCAAGTGCAAGGTCCTGAGTTCAATCCCCAGTACTGAAAAAGAAAGAAAGAGAGAGAGAGAGAGAGAGAGAGAGAGAGAGAGAGAGAAGGTAACTTTATTAATTGGTCACAAACTTAACACTGCTATCTGCTATTTCTGACACTGTTCTCATAACGGTTACTTCTGCTGCACATACTTCTGATAGAAAATTTTATCTCCTATATTTTTAGGGAAATTTTTAATGAATTCTTAGCTGGTCATTCATGTTTTGAATTATTTTGTTTAGCTCTGTTAGGTTTTATTACTGTCACCTGTAGACTCATGATCATTTTGTTTATTTGGCCTATTATCTTTTACTTAAATCTTCTGTGAGCTTGCTAAGTACCTTATTGATATGTTTTATTATCTCCCCTGATATCATTTCAAATAAGTTTGCTACATGGTTTAAGTCAAGGAGAGCTTGGAGTAAAATATTCCTAGACCTAAAAGAAAATAACTTCCAACCCAGATTCTATACTCTGCGAAACTGTCTTTGAGAATTAATGGAGAAATAAACAATATTTCCATGATAAAGAACGACTGAAGAAATTCATGACCACCAAACCAGCTCTACAATGTGTTCTGAAAGATACTGTAGAGAGAGAGATAACAAGGTGAACAAATCCAGGAACACCAATAGGAATAAGCCACTAGGCAGGACAAACAAGTAAACAGGGGAAAGACAAGGAACCAACGGCAGATAATAATATGACAAGGATAAGGATATGACAATGTCAGTAATAAACATCAATGTAAATGTCTCAACTCATGAATCAAAAGATATATCATGGCAGAATGGATCAAGAAAGAAGATCCAACCATATAGTGAATGTAAGAAACACATTTAACTCAAAAAGAAATTCATAGTCTGAAAGTCAAAGGATGGTAAACAATATTCCATGCAACAGGAACTCTCTCCCCTGAAAGAAACAGGGATAGCTATTTTACTTGCAAACAACTATACCTTCAAACCAAGACTGATCAAAAGAGACAAGGTCACCACATACTTGTTAAGGGAAAACTCCAAGAAAAAATTTCAATCATAAATATATATGCATCAAATACAAGAGCACCCAACTATATAAACAAATATTGATGATTATGACAAATCAAATAAGCACTAGTAAATTGTAATGGGGAACCTTAATACCCTCTTCTCACAAATGGATAGGTCAATTAGACAAAAAATATCAATAAAGGAATATCACAACTGAATCAAACATGTGAACAGATGGACTTAGTAGATGTCTACAGAATGTTCCACCCCACATCAGAATACACATTCTCAGATATACAGAATGTTCTCCAAAACAGACCACATGCTAGCCATAGAACATGAGTAAATAAATGCAAAGGAATTGAATTTGTCCCATGCATATTAACTGACCATAGCACAATAAAATTAGAAATCAATGACAAAAGAAACCATAAAAACTCCATAAGTACATGAAAATTAACCTCTGAACCATGGATCACAGATAAAGAGATTAAACAATATCTAAACTAAATGATAGTACTGGGAAATTATGGGACACAATTAAAACAATCTTTAGAGGGAAATTTATAGTGGTGAATACCCACACCAGGAAGACTGAATGAGCACAAATAAACAACCCAATGATGAATCTCAAACACAGGAAAACAAGTCAAGCCTAAAGCTTGTATGCAGGAAGAAATTACCAAGATCAGAACAGAAAATAATGCA
>NW_004524582.1:34077149-34078374 GCF_000260255.1 Octodon degus
TTTGTGGAACCGGGGATTGAACTCAGGCCCTTGAGCTTGCCAGGCAAGCGTTTATTCTACTGAGCCATCTCCCCAGCCCCAGAAAAGAAACATGTGTGTGTGTGTGTGTGTGTGTGTGTGTGGCCAGCTCAGCCCACCCTGGGGGTGAGGCTGGCAAGGCATGTGGTGCTGGGGACCAAATTGTGGTCACTGCATGCTTGCCTAAGCTTACCTAAGCAGGTGCTTTAGACCACTGAGCTATCTCACTGGCCCAAGAATTATTTATTTATTTATTTATTTATTTATTTTTGCAGAACTGGAGATTGAACTTAGGCCCTTGTGCTTGCCAGGCAAGAAACTTTATTCTAATAAAACAGAAAATACAGATGAAATGGACAGATTCCTCAATAAATATGAATTACCAAAGCTGAATACAGAAGATATAAAAATTCTAAATAACTCAATAGCAGTCAGTGAGATTGAAATTGTAATTAAAAACATACCAACAAAGAAAAGTTGTGAAGTGGTGGAATTATTTCCCCAGGAGACTGTATTTTAAAAATAACAGAGTCTTTATTAAGCATTTGCCAGCATTTGATACATGCTCCTGCCCCTTACAAATTGGGAATTCACTTGACCCAATTCTTTGTTCTGTTTTTGCTTATATACATTCCCTGATTGCCAGGATGACTGCAGTGGAATGTGGTGCCTACCGGTGTGAAGTTTGACAGGCTGTATGGCCCAAGCATGGAAGTTTATGGCAACATATGGTTTTACTCTACTTCCTTTAATTAGCTCTACTTCTTCCATTACCTCTTTCATGTTTCTGAAGTTTTAACAAGGCTGGGGAAGGAGTGAAGGATTAGGGCAATTTAGGCAGGGTTATACATCGGTAACTTAGCTTTGGTGTCCTGCCATCATTAAAACCTTTCAGGCAGGGCCACACTGAGTTGATTCTGCCTGAGTTTCTATTTCTAAGGAGATTTGGAAACTAAAGCTTCTTTGTCTTAGGACAAGATTAACCCCTCAAGGGCCACCACCTCCTATAGCCCCAGGGCCTGATGGATACACAGCTAAGTTTTACAAGACATTTAGAGAATGGGCTGGTGAGATGGCTCAGTGGTCTAAAGCACCTACTTAGAACAAGTTTAGCAAAGCACAGGGACCGTGGTTCAATCCCCCAGCACCACATGCCAGCCAGCTCTGCCCCCTGGTGGGCTGAGTTGTCCACACACACACACACACA
>NW_004524582.1:34079844-34081550 GCF_000260255.1 Octodon degus
AAAAAACTATGTGTAGCAAAAAAAAAGACATTTAGAGAAGATGCCCTTACTCCCCAAACTCTCCAATGAACTAGAAGAAGAAGTACTTCCAAACTCATTCCATGAAGCAATTATTGCCCTCATACAAAAACCAGAGAAGGAGCTAATAAAATAGGAAGTACAGGTCAGTCTCCCTAATGAGCATAGACGCAAAAATGCTCTATAAGATACTGGCAAACAAAATACAACAAATCATCAAGGAAATTATACACCATGACCAAGTGGGACTCATCCCAGATATGCAGGATTGGTTCAACATGTGGAAGTCAATAAATGCAATACACTCTATTAACAGAGAAAAGGACAAAAATTACATGATCATTTTTTGTTTTCAGAACCAGGGATTGAACTCAGACCCTTGTACTTGCCAGGGAAATGCTTATTCTACTGAACCATCTCCCCGGCCCCTACATGATCATCTTGATAGATGTAAAAAAAACATTTGACAAAGTCCAACAAAACGTCCAACACCCATTGATAATAAAAATCCTATAGAAAATTGGAATAGATGGTCTTTATCCCAACCTGATAAAAGCCATCTAATACAAACCAATAGCCAACATCATGCTAAATATAAAAAACTTAAAGCTTTTACTCTAAAATCAGAAATAAGACAAGAATGTTTACTATTATATCTCCTATTTAATACAGTTCTGGACATTAGCCACAGAAATTAGACGAGGGAAAGAAATAAAAGGAATAAAGCCATGAAAGGAAGAGGTCAAATTATTGTTATTTGTGGATGACATCATACATGAAAAAAACCGAAAACTGAACAAAGACTTGTAGATTTAATAACTAAATTCAGCAGTGTACCTGGATACAAAGTCAGCATTCAAAAATCAATACTATTCCTGTACATAAACAACAAATTCACTGAGAGAGAAATTAGGCAAATCACATCTTTCACTTTATCATCTAAAAAAAAAAAACAAAAAAAACCTTAGGAATCAACCTAACGAGTAAAAGATTTAAACAGTGAAAATTATAGTTCTCTGAAAAAAAAAAGATTGATGAGAATATCAGAAAATGGAAAGATATCCCTTGCTCTTGGTTAGGAAAACCACATAGTGAAAAGTCATATTTCCAAAATTGTTATTCAGGTTTAACCAATCTTGATCAAAATACCATTAGTATACCTCACTGAACTAGAGAAAACATTCCTAAAATTCATTTGAAAACAGAAGAGACCTGGAATACCAAAAGCAGTTCTGGGCAACATAGGCAAGAACAGTAGGCATCAAAATCCCTGACCTGAAATTGTACTACAAAGATACTGTGATAAATTCAGCATGGTATTGAAGTAGAAAAAACAGAACTGAGAATCAGTGGGACAGATTAGAAGATTTTGGTGCAACTCAGCCAAGGAGCCAAACATGTTCTCTGGAAGAAAGACAATCTCTTAAATAAGTATTTCTGGAAAAATTAGCTTTCCGCATGCCAAAGACTCAAAGTAGACTCTTGTCTATCACCACACACTAAACTAAAATCAAAATGGATCAATGATCTAAATATTAAAACAAAAATGCTGACTCTACTGGAAGAGAAAGTAGAAATCTTGACGATATAGGTATAGGGAGTGACTTCTTTTAATTTTATTTATTTATTTATTTATTTGAGAGAGAGAGAGAGAGAGAGAGAGAGAGAGAGAGAGGCCAGCTCAGCCC
>NW_004524582.1:34081779-34088362 GCF_000260255.1 Octodon degus
GGCTGGCTGGCATGTGGTGCTGGGAGATTGAACCGCGGTCCCTGTGCTTTGCTAAGCTTGTTCTAAGTAGGTGCTTTAGACCACTGAGCCATCTCACCGGGAGTGACTTCTTGAACAAAACCCAGATAACATAGGAAATACTTCAAAGATTTGACGACTGTGATCTCATATAATTAAAAAGATTTTGCACAACAAAAGAAATAACCAACAGAGTGAAAAGACAACCCACAGAATGGAAAAAATTTATAACTAGTTGTTCCTCAAAACAGTTATATCTACAACACACAAAAAATTGAAAAAAAAAATCATGTCCTTTCAAATTCAAAGACTCAAATCAAAATGGGCATCTGAGATGAATAAGCACTTCTCATATGAAGAAATATAAATGGCAAATAAATATATGAAAAATATTCAACATCATTTGTCATTTGAGAGATAAAAACTAATAAAACAACACTGAGACTTCAACTCACCTCAGAAAGAATGGATATCAAGAAATCAACCAATAACAAATGCTGGAGGGGCTCCTCCACTGTTGGTGGGAGTGCAGACTGGTGTAACTGTGTGGAAATCTGTATGGAGATTCCTCATAAAACTAGGTTTAGATAGAGGTGCCATCGACCCAGCTGTTCCACGTATGGGTATCTTCCAGGAATGATTAAAAACATCAAGGACTGGCGAGGTAGCTCAGCAGACTAATCACCTGCTTAGGAAGGTGCAGGGACTGGGCTTTGATCCCAGTGCCACATGCCACACTGGCCCCGCCCTGGGCCCCTGGCTATCGAAGGAGTCAGGGCATAGTGGTGAGCACCTGTAATCCCAGCGCTGGGGAGCTGAAAGCAGGATGGTCACTACAAGTCTGAGCTGCACCAAGTACATAACCCGTCAGACTACAGCAGCATGTGTGCACGTGTGTTTACAGCAGCATAGCATGTAGCAGCCAGCTCTGGGGATTGTCCAGAGGTCTATTGCTGAGGGATGGATGAAAGGCTGTGGTCTGCTTATAGAATAACATACCACTCAGTCATAAAGAAGGATAAACTGAGGCTTTTATAGGTGAATGGTGCAACTAGAATCCATGCTTACAAGTGGAATAAATCAGACTCACATATGCAAAGACCATACTGCCTCCCTGCTGTGCGTAACTGAATGAGTAAATAAGATCCAAAATGCAGAACTGATACTGTAAAATTGGAAGATGTTGTTCAAAAGAATAAAGCATCTATGATGGGGCAAAGGGGAAAGAAAGGAAGGGAAAAAAACGCCCCAAAATACAAGTGGTAATACTACTAGTTTCTCTTAGTTCACTGAAAAGTTTGTGCTAATATCATTTGGAGAATTCTTGGTGCCATATATTTTGCTCTGATTAAAGATAATACCCAATGTATTAGCTTTTGTCATTCTATTATTGTGTTATGAAATTATTTTATTTTCCCATAAAATAAAAAAATCTAAATATTAAAATATAAACACACATCAATTAACCACTAAGAAGAATGTATGCAGCGTGTTAGTTATTGAAACTGTCCTAGCGATTTGATTTGAAACTGTCTCATTGCTGTTTATCAATAAAATTATGAAAAAAAATAAACACTAAGGACAGGGAAATGGCTCAGTGGAATAAGCACTTCCCTGGCAAGTGCAAGGACCGAAGTTCAATCCCCAGTCCCCCCCCCCCAAAAAAAATATATATATATATATCACTAAATCTGCTGGGAACTGGAATAAGTAGAACTCTTGAAGATATACGTGTGTGCAAAGACTTTATGAACAAAACCCAGAGCACAAGGGAACTATTATAAAGAATCAACTGGAATCTCATCTTAATTAAAAAGCTTTACACACACACACACACACACACACACATCACCTCTGCCTCTCAGATTGCTGAGATTATTAGACATACCCTACTTTGAGTCTGAAATGATGAAAAGACAAGGGTTAAACTTGATCTCATAGAACACAAGAACAAAAAATCCTAAATACTGGATACATGAATGGGTGGATGTGTCCAGGGATGGACAGTAAGCTATCATTCTGCTGGAAAAATGCAGCTCCCAGGGATCCTAAACCTGACATAAGAGCTAAAAACACAGAGTTTAAAGTAAAAGAAGACGATTATTTGAAGGTAGAGAGAGATGACAGACCACAACTCCAGACAAGTAGAGAGTATTCAAAAGTGAAATACTCAAGTGGATCTTTGTCTTTATCTCTCTGAAAGTTGCTGCCATCTGATGTGCTCTCCTGTCTTTGATCCTAAGGCATATGTTCCTGCATTTCTTCTGACCATTTGAGTTCTTCCTGTCTCTTTGTGATAAGTGTGTGTGGCTCATAGAAAGGTAGCTTCGAGTCAATGATTAAGTAAAGGGTACATGTGTGTATGTGATGCAATAATACAGTGATGTTAAAGTGTGCACATACACAGATATATGTGTAGGTGTGCTTGTGTGAATCTTACATACTAAGTAGGAGTCCTCGGGTGGCTGCCCCTATGTCCCTTACATCTTACCAGATTGGTTGAGTGGAGCTGGTTTTCCTGATCTTAAGTGCCTGCCTGTTCCTAGCTTCTTTAGCATTAACTTTCTGATAAATTCTTAGAATAATTGTGTCCCCTGTGCTGCCGTCAATATAGCTTCTTCCTCCTTTGTCTTTCTGATTGTTCTGACTGCAGAGTCTATCTGCAGAGGCAGAAATCACCTTTAGTAACGTTTCCTACTATTCCTTTAATAAGGCTTTATGTGATCCTATTTTATCCTTTATGAACTTGTTCGCAAAGGTGGAACTGCGAATTTCTCAGCAATAATTATCAGACCTTGGAAATGTACACTAGCACAAGGACTGTGGGCACACCTGCTGCATAACCTGTTACTCTTGTAGCGTGCTGATTAGAACAGTTTGCTTTCATCTGCGGAACACAATCCACTAAACTCACAGGTCAATTTTGTAACTGAGAACAAGTGTCTTTAAAGGTGCAAAGAGTTACCATGTTAACTTTTTGTTTGTTAGAAATTTTAAAGTAAAACAGAACAATTTTTCTGCTTTAGAATGTATCTGTAAAAAAGTAGAGTGGATCTACAGCCGCGATTATATTACCAAAACGACAACACTAACAATTAGATTGTCAGTAATCTGGCCACATCCGAATTTATCCCACAAAGCCTTAGGCTGTAAACCAGGACTTCTTGCAAGCCGACTCACGGGTCTCGCACTTCCCCTGCGGGTGCGCAGAACCCGGCCCCCAGTGCAGGCCCGGGCGAAGCCCTTCCTCCAACAGCCCGCGCTCGCCGGGAGGTTCCCGGGACTGCAGTATCCGCTCCTCCCGGCCGCGCGGGGCTTCTGTGCTCTTTCTGCGCGTGCGCCGCCCCGCCCTGTCTGGCGTCTTCCGCCGGGAATTCCGGTCGCTGTAGCCCTTCGAAGCTCCTCGGACGCGTTTGGGTTGGCTTCTGGGCTCCTGAAGGTTGGTTAGCAGTTGCCACGGGGGCGCCAACCTTGGCTGACCCTGGGACCTGAGACTTGGGTGGTTCGCTGGCAGGAGCCGACGTGCAGGTGCGGGCCGCTGGCTGGGCGGCCCGGGGAGCCACTTCGCTTGGGTTCCCCAGGTGCGGGGCACAGGAGGGCGCCAGGGCTGGGCTTTGGTCATACTGTGTCAGCGGCTGCCCGAAGGCGGTTGTGTGCCTCTAGTTGTAAGGCCTTGATTCCAGAATCTCTGCGAGTGGGCTAGCGCCTGGGTCTGCAGATCGCATGAGCAGAGAAAACTTAGGTCTTCGTTCTTGCCCTTTCACTAGAAGGATGCTTCTGTTAACCAGAGAGACATTTATTTTACTCATCTGCAACATAAGCGTAGACAGCCAAGAGAGCAAATGAGATGGCGACTACTTTCAGGTGCCCACATGGGGGATGAGAAAAGCAGAAGCTAGGAACATTGCCAAATTTCCATTGTCTCTGCTCGCGAGTCTTGCTGTGTGGCAGTTGTGTTTGTGGCGTCTCCTTAGCAAGTGACTTTTCTGATCCCCACTTACATAGAGGTGCCTCCTGTCTACTACTCCTGGTTTGGGTTTACAGAAGTTTATATAGGAGCTAGTTTTCAGGAACAGTTCTACGTGGGAAATAGGGATACCGGATATTCCTGTGTTGTTTGGAGGTGGTGTAGCAAAGCTTGGAGGGCATCCACCCAAAAGAATACCTCCCCTGTCTGAACCTTTTCACTAGCACTTCAGGGCAGAGGCAAGAAGAGCCTCAAGAAGAAGAAGCTCCTAGCTTCACAAGGCTAAAGCAGTTACTGGTCCTGCTGCCCAGAGTGCACAAGATTGGGGTGAGAGTACTTCTTCTGAAGCTCTCTACTAAGAGCAGTTGAAAGACTTAAACCATTAGCAGTGAGCTGGACTGAAGGATCAGTCAGGACCTAGCAGTGTTACTGATTGGAGTGAGCATGAGAGTAGGATCTGGGCCAGAGGGTTGCCCTGTCGTACCTGAGAGGATATATCTGCAGTGCTCGCTAACCTTCCTATCTCTTCAGTCTCTCCCTCTTTCAAAGCTAATCTTTTTTTTTTTTTTTTTTTTTTTGGTGGAACCAGGGATTGAACCCAGGCCCTTGCACTTGCCTGGGAAACATTTATTCCACTGAGCCATCTCCCCTGGCCCCCAACGCTAATCTTTGACATCTTGAGATGTGTTGATGCCTTCTTTAGCCAGCCTGATGGTTCTTCTTGGTACTTCAAGAAGGATTTGCCAGGATTCTTCTGCTTTCTGTGAAAGATTTAAAAAAAAAAAAAAAAAAGATTTCAGGTGATATGTCCTGCCTAGGGTAACATGATTTAAGATATTAGACATCTTCATTTTTAGCTAGTGTCACTTCTTTTGCCACAATTTAGTCAAATCAGGTTTTTATTTCACTTTTAAGATTGATTTTACAAAACAGGTCAATGTGGCACATATGGTTTTAAAATAACCTTGCCTTAAACTTCCTTAGCTTTTTTTATCCCTAGCACTTTCTGATGATTATGTGACCTCATAGTGTTACTAACACAGCTCTTTTCAACTTAATGGTTATTATTGAAAATATTAAATTCTCCCCCACAAATGAGCATATTTTACATTACTTAAAATGGGAAGATTAGATTGCATGGAAATCCAGTAAAATCTATGCATATGTTCCAAAATCCAAAATAGTCTGATGAAACATTTCTATGCATAAACATTTAAGATAATGGATACTCAACCTGTAACAGACTTGTTTTATGTGTTTTTTTAGGTTCTGGAAATCATACTCAGGACCTCCAGGAAGGTGAGCTAAATCCCCAACCCCTGTTTTATGGGGTTTTTTTTTTTAAAGTAAATATGCTATTAGTGGTGGCACATAGCTGTCATCCCAGCACTTGAGAGGCTGAGACAGTAGGATCACCACTAGTTTGAATCCAGTCAGGCTACTTTGTGAGTTCAAGGCCAGCCTGAACTAGGTACCAAGAGCCTGTCTTGAAAAAACAGGAAAAACCATTCCCCAAAGTAGACATTTTATGATGAGTAAAATCTTGAAACAGTCTATTTGTGTGTATACATTTGCTTTTTAGTGATTTATGTCATTGCTACTAGCTCCAGCAACCTAACTTAAATACAGAAAGTTGTGATGTTCAGTACTTTATGGATAGCCATGCAGTTCATTTAATTACATTTTAAGACTTTCTCATACACATTATTTTGTTTAAAAACAGTGAGTAATGAGTTGTGGATGATTTAGCTATATCAGCATTTGTTATGCTAATAAACCAGCCAACACATACTGTCAAAAGTGATGGCTCAGTCGAATAAGCACTTCCCTGGCAAGCGCAAGGTCCTTAGTTCAGTCCCAATACTGGAAAAAAAAAAAAAAAAAAAAACATCCCTCACCCCTTTTTTTTTTTTAAATTTCTGTGGATTCAAATTGATGGTGGGGTCTGCTGGGCATTTTTATTAGTATTGCTTGGCTCATGTACAAAGTTTTAGTCATTTGTTATCTTGGCTAAGGATTTTTTTTTTTTTTTTCTGTGCTGGGGATTGAACTCCGGACCCTGAGCTTGCCAGGCAAACACTTATTCTATTGAGCTATCTCCCTGGCCCTAAGGCTGATTGTTTTAAGTTAGTTTCACTCACAAGGCCAGTAACTTATGCTAGCTCTTGGCAGGCCCTCTGTCTCCAGTAGGACAGCTCCAAGCTTCTTCACAATATGACTATACAAGAAAGCTAGCATGAGTAGGTATATGGTTCTCAATCTGTGCCTGCATTGTATATACTGTCCCTTGTTCAAGACAAGTCAAATGACAGATTCCAAGTCATTGTCCAAGGGTACTTATGAATGTTTGGATATAGGATATCTTCCATTGGGAAACATTACTGGAATGGTGTACCATAAATATATACTGCATGCATTTTTCCATGTGTGATTGTGGGTGAAAAATAGTTGGATTTTAACATGCATATTTTCAATGAGGTTTAAGTGTTCAAAGCAAGGAGTATAGTGGATGGAATCTTAGGAGGTAACCCTGCATTAATAGGAATATAGTTTATACATTCCAAATGTATTTCTATAGCAAAAATTCTAGTGAAAGCA
>NW_004524582.1:34088708-34107247 GCF_000260255.1 Octodon degus
TTTTTTTTTTTTTTGAGGAACTGGGGCTTGAACTCAGACCCTTGCGCTTGCCAGGGAAGCGCTTATTCTACTGAACCATCTCCCCAGGCCCCTCTAGTAGGGATTTTGTTATCCTCATTTGGTTCTTCTTTTTTGGCACCAGGAATCAAACTCAGAACCTTGTGCTTGCCACTGAGCTATATCCCTAGATGATAGTCTTATTTGAGATTTAAAGGGCTATTCTCCAGCAGAAGCCTCTTTCCCACCAGTTTTTTTTCTTTTCCAGCTTATGTGTAGTGTTCTGAGCAGGAGAATTTAGGACACAGCGAATGTGTTCTCTTATGACTCCGCTCTGCTCACCTCTAGTCTCAGCTATGCTTCCAGAGTCTCCTGTGCATTTCCAAGAGCAACAAAAATGGGCTAAATCTCTGGTGAGTTATTTATTCCTCATTTGTTTTACATCATATTTAATGAACTTTATGGATTCAGGAATTAAGATAGAAAAATAGAAAACTGAGATTGAGATTTAGAGGTAACCCATTTGGAACCCCTCCTGTCTCAGGAGCTATTCCTGTTCTCCATTGCTATTTGTCATTCTCTTTCCCTGGTAAATTTTCCTACTCTTAACAAACAAACAAACAAAAACCTCAAAAAAACCCAAAAACAACAACAATAATAAAGTTGAGCCTTAGGGAAGTATACATAAAGTTAATATATAGATTTAGCAGATTACAAGACTCTAGAGTCAGAAAATTAAAAAAGACTTTAGAGTCATTTAAATTGAGTGCAGGGTTGTCTCTAGGCTTTCGGTGGCATGGTGAGAAGCAGTCACCCTCATGAGATGACTCACAGAATCCTCATGGTAAGCATGCTAGCCTTTTCTGGAATTGGGACATTTGCTGGCACCCAAGTCTAGAACACCATCTTCACCAGTCATGTTTAAACACCTAAAGGAGGCTTTTCTGAAGTTGATAAGAGTGTGGTCCAAGACAGCTTTTGAGTTATCCTTCTGTCCTGTAATAACTGTATGTACATTTTTCTCACCTTGTGTGTCTGTAGGGTGTGCTGTAAGTTGAGCCAAGTATTGTATTTTCTAGGAGATTCTGCTCATTGGTACTTTAGCTTACTCAGTGAATTCTCAATTCATTTCTTCAGAAGTTCATTATTAACCTAGATTACAGTAAAATCCACTGACCATTGGTACTGCTCTTTGATGCACAGAAAGTCTTAATTTTATAGTTCACCTTTACCTTTTTTTTTTCTTAGTACATGTGTGTAGTACATAATGTTTACATTCCTTGTGGGAAGTTGGTACATATACATGATACATCTTAACTCACTTCTCATCCCCCTTCTTCCCTCCCCTTTACTGATTTTTTTACTTATGTTTTTGATGTCCAAGAAATAACTGCCAAATCCAATGTCATAAAGTATTTCCTTTGATTGAACATTTTAAATAGGTATAGTTCATATCACAACATATGAGATGATTGTTATTTCTTTGTACAAATGAATAGTCTAAACTTAAATGCTCCCTATATCAAATTAAAGTGCTGTCTTTCATCTCTGATAACTTTTAACAGTGCTCAACATTCCAGGCTCTGCTGATTAATCTTGTGACTAAGACCAGCCCCCCTCCAGGTAGACATCATTTTCACCTCAAAGTTTGTCTTCAGTAAGCTGTTTTTTGTCCTTTCAGGGTTGACTGTCAACCCAAATTTTATTTGTCTCATTATTTGTAGCATATGTTTTAGAAGGTGAATGATGTTCAGTTTCGTATGCACACTGGGAATGCTTTTCAATTTAGGTATGAAATACGAGGATGTTTATGAACATAGCACTAATCTGTAGGTAATTTGCTAACAGCAGTGAGTATATGAGCCATTTGTTGTTGGAAGAATGTTGAATATTTAAGTTAGAGTCATTCTATAATCAGGTTGTCAAATGTCTTCACTGCCTTTTTTCCTCATCACAACTCAGGACTGCTTACCTAGAAAGACATCTTTTGTATTTCTGTTAATGTATTGTGTGTTCTTTATGATTTCGTTTTTCCTGAGGCATATTCTTTCGGAAGATCTAAACATTTTTTACTTTTCAGTGAAGCACAACCTGATACCACAGGAAAAATGTGTTTCTTACTTCCTTGTTTCCCTGACTTACCTTGAGCTTTTGTCTAAATTAGCTGAACATATGATTGTAGTCGTGTGTTTGTGCTTCATGTCATCGTAGCATATCATGTGCTCCTTGGTGGGGAATTTATATCCTGCCTTTATCTTGGCAACACGGACTTTCCCAAATCTGTAGAAACTTCAGGATGGGGCCAGGGAGCTAGTTCAGCAGCATAAGGGCCTGCCTGGCAAGCACAATCCTGAGTTCGATCCCTGGTAACAAACAAACAAAAAACGCTTCAGGATGATATTTTTAGTGACTGAAAAATCAGTGCTGAGATCGGATGTTTCTGCTGTGATTATTTTTCTTTTTCCTACCACAGAGAGTGCAGACTAAGTTCCCTTTTGCACATACATGTACACACACACACACACACACACACACACACACATACACTGGTCTCCCAGACTTTGTGTTCTCTAGATCCTAGGGCTGACAATTTGAGTGAAGAGAAACATGCCATTACAGGGGTTAGTATCATTTGAGGATGTGGCTGTGGACTTCAGCTGGGAGGAATGGCAGGATCTGGACGATGCTCAGAAGACCCTATACAGAGACGTGATGCTAGAGACCTACAGCAGCCTGGTGTCCTTGGGTGAGTGAAAAATCACAGTAACTTCTCAGTGTATAGAACAGGTAAATGACTTCATGGCATTTAGGTGTAAGAGTCCAGCCCATGAAGGGCTGCCATCCTACAGCAGGCTTACACTGGCCCCTTCTTGGCAAAGCTGAAACTATACTGTTGACTTTCTTTCATTCTGTCTGTCTGTCTCTCTTTCTGTCTCTCCAACTGTCTGATCCAGTCTGGTCTGGACTGTTCCTTTCCTTACCTAGCCTTTCTTTGAGACAGGATCTCACTATATAGTTTAGGCTGGCCTTGGTCTCACTATGTAGCAACTGATAGCAGTATTCCTGCCTTAGCCTCCCAAGTGCTGGGATTATAGGCACGTGCCACCATGCCTGGCACTTGGTTTTCTTCAGAGGTCTTGAAATAGCAGTATGCCAAAAGTCATGCTTCATTTTCCACTAACAGGGCATTGCAGTCCCAAACCTGAGGTGATCATCAAGCTGGAGCTGGGAGCACAGCAATGGATGGGAGAAGAACACCCAAGCCAGGCCCATACAGGTCAGTTGTGTCATTGGGAGAGGGCTGGGAGGAGCACAGCCCAGCTGATGGGGCTGTGCTGGGCCATTTGTGGAGTGTTTCCCTAGCCCCTACAGTGGTGCTCAGGGTCAGATGCCTGTGCTGTTCTCTTTGCAGAGTTTCTCAAGTCTAGCTCCATGTCCTCCTTTTCTTAGACTTCTACAACTCCAGCCACTTTCTGGTTCTTATTAGGTTTTTTCCTAAGTGAGTTTCTCTAAATTCTCAGTTGCTTCCTTTTCCTCTGTTGTCAAGGGCTTTTTATTATTATTATTATCATTATTATTAATGCATTTACTCATTCTTCCCATACATGTTAAAATTGGGCAACTCATGGGTGCTAGTGTTTTGTGATTGTGACAATAATAGTAATTAAACAAATATCCTTTTAAAGAGCTTATGTTCTTTCAAAAGAGAAAATTCAAAGTACACCAAAAAATTGTATACACACTTTTGGAAAATGAAGACTTGTATAAATATTTTTATTATTACTACTTTTTTTTTTTGGCGGAATGAGGGATTGAACTCAGGCCCCTGTGCTTGCCAGGCAAGTGCTTATTCTTCTCAGCTATCTCCCCAGCCCTTTATTGGTTCTTTTTTCTTTGGTGGAACCAGGGATTGAACTCAAGCCCTTGCGCTTGCCAAGGAAGCGCTTATTCCACTGAGCCAGCTCCCCGACCCCTGTATAAATATTTTAATGCTAAAGTTTTTGAGACATTGTCACCTTTGACCTCTATAATTACAAAAGGTGCTTGAAGTGGTGGCCATGAGCTTCTAGACATTTATTAGTTTGGCAAACTGCTGCTGTAACCTTGGTCATTGGAATAGCTGCACATGCATTTGCAGTTTCTTATCTGAGGACTGGCAGTTAGTGGCTTTTCTGCAGTATATGACCATTTCCGAGGACCCCCATATGCGGGTAACACCATCTGTTGAGAAAACATCATGCTATTTTTCTTTTCCTGAGTTGTGTATACATTTTTTGGGCAAACTGTATATCCATTGTGAGATAACAGCCATAAAAAATGCTTTAGCGGATGAGATAGAAAATGGGATATTGGGCTGGATATAGAGCTCAGCAGCATAGCAAGCTTAAGATCATGAGTTTGATTTCCTGTTGCTATTAAAAAAAAGATTGGGCTGGTGAGATGGCTCAGTGGTCTAAAGCACCTACTTAGAACAAGCTTAGCAAAGCACAGGGACCGCGGTTCAATCCCCCAGCACCACATGCCAGCCAGCCCCGCCCCCTGGTGGGCTGAGCTGGCCGCGCGCGCGCGCGCGCGCGCACACACACACACACATATATAAATAAATAAAATTACATAATAAATACATAAATAAAATTAAAAATAAGAATAATAAAAATTTAAAAAGGATCAAAAAAAATTGAGTATTTTAGGAAGGGTTCTAAGGGGAGGCAGTTCTAGACAGACTGTTGTTTACTTCAGATAGCTTAATTTTTGAGGTGACAGTGTCCCAATTATATATATTATTATATAATGTGTAGGTGAATGTATAATCTAAAACAGAATATGTATCACTGGTAGATACACAACTTTGGAAATCAGTAGTAGCTTTGAGAGAAGAGGCATAGGAGTCAGACTTGTATGTCAGAACCTCAGAGTCAGAGTACCAAAGAGCACTTAACACAGGGAGAACTCTCCACCACTTCCCATTAACAGGGCATTGCACCCCCAGCCCAGACGAGACCATCAAACTGGAACAGGGAGCACAGCCATGGATGGGAGAAGAATGCCCAAGCCAGATCCTTACAGGTCAGTTGTGTCCTGGGAAGAGCCCTGAATGGAAAGCTCCCAGCTGATGGGGCTGTCCTGGGCTGTTCTCAGAAGTCTCTTTCCCAGTTCCCACAGTACTGAACTCTGTTGATGGGGCTCAGCTTGCTGTGTGGGAGTGGAGTTTAAAGTTAGAATTCTCGGGCTAGTGAGATGGCTCAGTGGTCTAAAGCACCTACTTAGAACAAGCTTAGCAAAGGACAGGGACCGCGGTTCAATCCCCCAGTAACACATGCCAGCCAGCCCCGCCCCCTGGTGGGCTGAGCTGGCCACACACACACACACACATACACACACACATATATAAATAAAAATAAAGTTAGAACTCTCCCCTCTTCTTTGTGGACATCATTCTAAAGCAACAAAGAGAACAAAGAATGTATAGGAAACTTCATTTTCTGTGAAATAAGGCAGCAAATGACATGCCATGTCATAAAACAAGCTTCAGGAGCAACTTGTCATCAAGCAGGGCTACAGCAGGACCTGGGGAAAAGGCTGGCTTGTTGGGATGGTGGGTACAATCTGGATTGCAGAACTAGGATGGTGGCCATGGTGGTGAACTGGTGTTATGGTTTTGGAAATCGGAGGATGCTGGGTTAAATTTGGAATTTTAAGGACATTCTTTTTATCTAGAGTAGGAAAGAAAATAGTTGAAATCTCCCACAGGTTCTTATAGCCCTTCTCCAGGGAACAGTGTAGCCTAAACAAATGTAGATAGAAATCCTTTTCCCATGAAACATGTACGCTTAGATGCCAGGCAAGGAAGAGTTTCTGTTATTCTTCTGACTGTAGCTGATCCTAAGAGATCTTGCCATCTTCAAAACTAAAGGATGAGGAGAGAAGTGGTACAAAATGGGAACAACTAATAAAAAATGTTTTAAAAAATCAAGGAAAACCAATAGCAGATGAACAACAGTCAGTTTTAAACTATAACCAGATATATTTTTTTAAAATTTTATTTATTTATTTGTGTGTGTGTGTGTGGCCAGCTCAGCCACCAGGGGGCAGGGCTGGCTGGCATGTGGTGCTGGGGCATTGAACCGTGGTTCCTGTGCTTTGCTAAGCTTGTTCTAAGTAGGTGCTTTAGACCACTGAGCCATCTCACCAGCCCCTATAACCAGATATTAAAAGAAAAATTTTTTTTAAAGAAACAGAAAAGGGGCTGGGGAGATAGCTCAGTAGAATATGTGCTTACCTGGCAAGCACAGGGTCCTGAGTTCAATCCCCGGTACCCTCCCCCCCCAAAAAAAAAGAAACAGAAAAACATAATATAAAAACCATTAAATTACTCAATACATTCACTTTAGGGGGAAAAGACATATTAGCCTACATGTATTATTGATATTTTAAAATTTTTAGCCAGTAGGATAGGAAGATACTTGGAGCATTCCATAAAAAGTGCTTAATGTGGTTCAAGAGTATGTTTGTCATTATTGATTATTTTAGATGTCCAGAAAGTGGAAGACCTGGCTGAGACCAGCCACGACAGTCCAGCCAGACATCTGTGGCAAGTAATGATCACCAGCAACAGTACAGCAGAGGAGCGATTTGGATTAGAAAGAACATTTGATTTGAGCTCAAACCATATTTCAAAACTGGTTATAAATAATGAGAACTACTTAGGAATGAAGACTGAAGAATTTATTGTGTATCAGAATGTGTTCCTCCCTATTGTCCCTGATAAGATTCCTACTGGAACAAGACCTGCTGCCCATGTTACAGTTGGGAAATCCCTTGGACATCTTGACTGTCTCAGTCAGCATCACAGGATTCAAAATGGGCAGCAGGATTTTGAGCATACTGGAGAAATGAAGGCTGCTAACACAGAAGCAATATTCTTCCTGCATCAGCGGGTACATGTAGGAGAGTCCTATGAATATAGTGAACATGGGCAAGCCTGTGATAAGTCGGCTCTCATTGTCCAAAGAATAACTCAGGTAGGAAGGAAGACACTTGAATGTAACATATGTGGGAAGACATTCTATTCAAATCCTGCACTCACTAAATATCAGAGAATGAACACTGGAGAGAAACCCCACGTATGTAGTGACTGTGAGAAATTATTCATTAAGGAAACATACCTTTCAACTCGCCAGAAGAAACACACAGAAGAAAAGCCCTATGAATATAACATATGTATGGAATCTTTCTACCAGAAATCAGGCCTCACTTCACAACCTAGCACTCACACAGGGAAGAAACCCTATGCATGTAATGAATGCAGAAAATCTTTCTACCGCAAGTCAGATCTCACTGTGCATCAGAGAACTCACACAGGAGAGAAACCCTATGAGTGTAATAAATGTGGAAAATCTTTTAACCAGAAGTCAAACCTCAGCAGGCATCAGAGGACTCACACAGGAGAGAAACCCTATGAGTGTAATAAATGTGGGAAATCTTTTAACCAGAAGTCAGACCTCATTTTACACCTGAGAATTCACACAGGAGAGAAGCCCTATGAATGTAGTGAATGTAGGAAATCTTTTTACAAGAAGTCAGACCTCACTGTACATCAGAGAACTCACACAGGAGAGAAACCCTATGAATGTGATGAATGTAGGAAAACTTTCTATCAGAAATCAAAACTTACTGTGCATCAGAGAACGCACACAGGAGAGAAACCCTATGAATGTAACGAGTGTGGGAAGTCTTTCTATCAAAAGTCAGACCTCACTGTGCATCAGCGAACACACACAGGAGAGAAACCTTATGAGTGTAACAAATGTTGGAAATCTTTCTATCAGAAATCAGTGCTCACTGTGCACCAGAGAATTCACACAGGAGAGAAACCTTATGAATGTAATGAATGTAGGAAAACCTTTTGCCAGAAGTCGCATCTCAGCAGGCATCAGAGAACTCATACAAGGTAGATACCTTGTGAGCAATGAAAGGAAGAAATTCAGTCAGAAGCGAGTCCTTGCCACACATCAAAAAACTCAGCAGGGGCCTGGCCAGATAGCTCCGTAGACTAAAGTGCCTGGCGACTGGGGTTTGATCCCTGGCATGCAGTCCTGGCCCAACCCCCGGGGTGTGCTGAGATGGTGATAAAGAATGGGCATGGTGGCAAATACCTGTAATCCCAGCATTTGGGAGGCTGAAAACAGGATCACTATGAGTTCAGTCTGTGTAGTGAGACCCTGTAGACGCTGTACTAAAATAAAAAAATAAATATATATAAATCCCAGGCAGGAAAAAGTCTATGAATATAAGAAAACATTTTCTTAGCAGTGACATCTCAGTAAATCTGAGAAATTATGTAAAGGTGCTTGTATCCCCAAATGCACTCTTTCTCAGGGTTAGACTGGTTCAGATTTACTGACTGCTGCTTTTTTTTTTGGTTGGTTTCTTATCACTGTGGTAGGACTTGGATACTTGGGGTATGTCAGCCTAGTCATGGGCATTACTTCCTGCTGTGGCAGTGATCATGAGGTACTTCCTAAGTCTTATGCCCTGTGGGGCAGAATCCACATGATTGTCCCTGAGTGTTGGTGCGAGAAAGCTGTCCTGAGGTGAGATGAGGAATTGACTAGGGAGCAGAGGTCTTGCTACTTTCATCCCAGAGTCTCCTTGTGTACTTTGCCTTAGTGAGAAAATCATATTCTGGGGCTGGGGAGATAGCGTGGTGGTCTACGTGCCTGCCTGGCAAGTGCAAGGACCCAGGTTCCATCCCCAGTACCGCATGCCTTGCTAGCTCCTGAACTCCAAGTGTGCTGTGTGAGCCACTGAAACTGAGTGTGGTGGTACAAGCCTATAATCCCAGCACGGGGGAGGCTGAGAGAGGAGGATCACTATAGGTCCACCCTGCATAGCAAAATCCTGTTACAGAAATAACAAGAAAATCATACTCTGTTGAGCTATTGTATGTGAGCTGTGTACATTGCAACACAGACAGTTCACTGTTGCTAGTACAGCTTTTGAATGACTTTTCTTGTGCATCAGAAAATTTATGAAAGGGAAACCTGTGTTGTCCTATTTCTTCACCCAGCTGGTTTATGGAAAGGTCAAAGAAATGGGAAAAATGAATTTGGGGACACTGCTAGGGACAACTCAAATACAGAGTAAATTTTTATTAATACCATCAGTTTTCAAGGAAAAATACATTTTTATGTCAGAGTTTGGAATAAAAGTCAAAATTTGTAATGTAAACAAAATTTCAAATGAATTGTTACATGTGTTCTTGAACATATAAAACAGTTCACAGTGCAGAAGGGTTCTGTCTGGAGCCTCTTGAGGACATTGGTGTGCCAGAGACATTGGGGTGGTTGTAGCCCTGAGGTGTACTGTTAGCATCTGCTAAGTAGACGATGAGAGAGTGTTGGCTTGTGGAACTCAGGCCCTGTATGTACAGGTCATGCCTGTTGGCACTCCATGCTAGCAGGTCTTTTTGCCTAATTGAACTTCACAGAAATGGGATGGAAAGTAATTTACACAATGATTTTCAACATCCAGAGTTGCTCTCCATTGTAATTAAGTATATTAGGTCTAAACTCTATGAAGAGGCCGCCCGCGATGGCTGGCAACGGCAATGGCGCACATCACCATCAACCAGTATCTACAACAGGTATATGAAGCGATCGACACCAGAGATGGAGCATCATGTGCAGAGCTGGTGTCCTTCAAGCACCCTCATGTGGCAAACCCCCGGCTGCAGATGGCTTCTCCAGAAGAGAAGTGTCAGCAGGTTTTGGAACCTCCTTATGATGAAATGTTTGCAGCTCATTTAAGGTGCACCTATGCGGTAGGGAACCACGACTTCATAGAGGCATACAAGTGCCAAACGGTGATAGTCCAGTCCTTCCTGCGGGCGTTCCAGGCCCACAAAGAGGAAAACTGGGCTCTCCCTGTCATGTACGCGGTGGCCTTGGACCTTCAAGTGTTTGCCAATAATGCTGATCAGCAATTGGTAAAGAAAGGCAAAAGCAAAGTTGGAGATATGCTGGAGAAAGCCGCTGAGCTACTGATGAGCTGCTTCCGCGTTTGTGCCAGCGACACTCGCGCTGGCATCGAGGACTCGAAGAAATGGGGCATGCTGTTTCTTGTGAATCAGCTGTTTAAGATCTACTTCAAGATCAACAAGCTGCACCTGTGCAAGCCCCCATCCGCGCCATTGACAGCTCCAACCTGAAGGATGACTACAGCACTGCACAGAGAGTCACATACAAGTACTACGTGGGACGCAAGGCCATGTTTGACAGTGACTTTAAGCAAGCCAAGGAGTACCTGTCCTTCGCCTTAACGCACTGCCACCGCGCCAGCCAGAAGAACAAGAGGATGATCCTCTACCTGCTGCCCGTGAACAAGAGGATGATCCTCATCTACCTGCTGCCCGTGATCCTCATCTACCTGCTGCTGGGCCACATGCCGACTGTGGAGCTGCTGAGAAAGAACCACCTCATGCAGTTCGCTGAGGTGACTAAAGCTGTGAGTGAGGGCAACCTGCTATTGCTGCATGAGGCACTGGCCAGGAATGAGACCTTCTTCATCCGCTGTGGCATCTTCCTCATCCTGGAGAAGCTCAAGATCATCACCTACAGGAACCTCTTCAAGAAAGTGTACTTGCTACTCAGAACTCATCAGCTGTCCTTGGACGCCTTCCTGGTGGAAGACGTGGACCTGGACGAAGTGCAGTGCATCCTGGCCAACCTGATCTACATGGGCCACATCAAGGGCTACGTATCGCATCAGCACCAGAAGCTGGTGGTCAGCAAGCAGAACCCGTTTGCCCCACTGTCCACCGTGTGCTGATGTGGAGGCCTGGAGCAGCGGCCCTGATGGCCGGCTTCTGGCCCTGTGCCGCCTGGGGAGACTCACGGCGGCTGCAAGTTCCCGGTGCTTTCTTCGGGGACCAAGAGACCAGCACACCCAGTGTCCTGGATACTCCTGCATCCCCTGGGAGCACATCAGCCTCCGGGAGACCCAGGGGGTGTGGAGGCGCTGGCCTGCAGCAGCTGTTCCTAAGGAGGCCGGGTACAAGCAGTCTTTGTACTTTCTATAAAGGAAGGTACTCCGAATTTAAAATAAAAATAAAAATAAAAATAAACTCTATGAAGAATTGTATTATACTTCCTCCAGCACTTCTAGTATATGTAAATTTCTTGACCATTATTATTAAATTGTTAGGTGAAGACTGTTTCCTCTTGAACATTACCTCTTACACAGGGCCAGCTACAGGCTAATAGAAACATTCTTTACACAGAAACATACTTTGTGCTCACAGTTTTTAATATCTTAATCCTCAGTTCATTTAAGCTGTGAACAACCACACTCCCTTTAGTCAAATCAATAGAAGGCAGTCACTAGAGGAAAATGGGGTGTGGTGTTTGAGATATGGCTTTGCTCTGGAGCTCAGAGTGACCTTGAATGCACTGTAGCCAGGCTGGCCTTGAACTTGCACTCACCCTCCTGCCTCTGCCTCCTCAGTGCTGAGATTACACGTGTGCCACACACCTGGCTCCCTTTTTGTTTTGTCCCTGTGACCTACATGGGTTGAGTTTGTGTCACCAAGTACATTGTAGTTGAGGGGTCTCTGGTCCTTTCTAGAGTCTCAGAGTCTGCAGTCAGAGTCAGCAGCTCAGCTGGAGAGCACTGTGTCCCCAATCTCATTCAGTTGCCAGAATTTCCTTGCAATGTCTGGCTGTGGGCAGTCACCTTAAAGGCAGGGCACAAGGCTGTTGCTTCCTCAAGGCCAGTATGAGGTTTCACTCTAGGCTGGTAGTATCTCGGTTACTTTTCTCTCATTGCTGGGACAAAATACCTGACACCCAGAATTGAGGAAGGAAAGGTTATTTAGCTCACACTTTGTGGAGGTTTCAGTCCATACTTGGTTGGCTCGAGGGCAGGGTGTCACATTGCAGAAGACAGCAGTTCATGGTGGTGGAGAACAGCAAGAGCAGAAAGTGGGGAGCAATGGCTGTGGCAGCGCTAAGCAAACCTCTCTCCCTGATGTTGCATTCAGACTATCCACCCCATGGTGGGTGTGATATATCTATAATTCCAGCAGCATTCACACCCATAATCCCAGCATTGGATCATGAATTAATCACTAACTCTAGGAAATGGCCCAAATGACGGCATGAAACATTGAGGAAATGACACAAACCATAACAGATAGGACAGTGTCTGCAATGCTTAGGACCAAAGTTGGGGCCTTGTATATATTTGGCAGGTGCTGTGCCAATGGGCCCATGGTAGGATTGTTCTAAACCCATGATTGAGGGTGAAAGTTCAGCTCCCTTGTTTGAGGGAATGTCTTCTGTGCCTGTGGCCTGGCTTTAGTCTTCCTGTTCTATAAATTGTTGAGTATAAATGTTGAGGTGAAAAAAAAAATGGGGGCCGGGGAGACGGCTCCGTGGAATAAGCGCTTCCCTGGCAAGCGCAAGGGCCTGAGTTCAATCCCTGGTTCTGCCAAAAAAAAAAAAAAAAAAAAAAAAAAGTTGAGGTGCCTCTTGGTGTCTCTGGTTTGTGTGACAAGATTTGTGGGATTTCTTGTGCTGTCACCAGAGTAACTCAGGCTTGTGGCTGATTTATTCCTAGTCTGTTCTGTGTATCTGCTCAGGTTCTGTGCATTTTCTCAGGCTGCTCTGACAAAATGCCAGCTTCAGTGGTATAGACACTTACTTTTTCACTGTTCTGGAGACTGGACATGCGAGGTCAAGGGGCTTATAGGGTTGTTTCCAGTAAGGTGATTCTTCCTGATCTGCAGGTAGCTACCATCTCCCTGTGACCTTTTACAGTCAACATAGAGTATTAGGACCTGTCCTAATGACCTCATTGGACTTTAAATACTTCCCTAAAGTCTCTCCAAATATAATCTTGGAAGTTAGTGTTTCTACATGTGAATTTTAGAAAGTGAAACATTCAGTCTATGTCATCCAATGATTTGAAATGTTATCTTTAGGGGCTGGTGAGATGGCTCAGTGGTCTAAAGCACCTACTTAGAACAAACTAAGCCAAGCAAAGCACAGGGACCATGGTTCAATCCCCCAGCTCCACATGCCAGCCAGCCCCGCCCCCTGGTGGGCTGAGCTGACCACACACACACACACAATAAATAAATAAATAAATAAATAAATAAATAAAATGAGCTCTAAAAAAATATTGAAATGTTATCTTTAGTTATAGTAAGTTACTATTTGGAGTGACTGTATTTGTCTGCCCACAATTTCTTCCTTGTATGATTCTAGTCACAGGTCAGATGTGGGACTGTGGGATGTCACTGCATGGCAAGTGTTTTGTTCTGGGTGTGGAGTGAATCTCCTGTGGCCTTTGAGAATGCTGTACTCACAGGCAGAGATGGGGACTATGGCTGGAGCTGCTATACTGCCAGGATCTGTGCCTAGGAGTGAGGGAGGCTGTGGCACAGTGTCCTGAAGGCCCTAAGGTCCTGACCCACACCATAAGCCTCTTTCTGGAGCTGACAGTGGTAGCATGCTTTCCTTGTTTTTTTTTTTTTTTTTTTTTTTTTTTTTTTTTTTTTTTTTTTTTTTTTTTTTTTTTGTTTTTTTGTTTTTTTTGTTTCTATGTGCACAGGAGCAGTGGACTGCTCTTAGTTGCTGTTGGGGTCTGATTTGACTGAACTTTTCTGTCCTGTGTCTTTTGAGTTTCACTGAACAATCTGTAGATACTTGGGTACACAGATGATATTACCTAAAATTATCTTTTCCTTTTAATATATTATAGGACAAATTATTGTTTAATCCCTCCACATCAGTTCTTAGTTTTATTTAAAATCTATTCATTTTCTGTTCTACACCCATAGCTCCTTCTGGATCTGGCTGGACTTATATGTAGCTTTGACCTGAGCAACAACTCACTTGAGGGGCCACTGTGTTCACTGTGTTCAGGCAGTGATAGCTGTCACCTCTTCCTGAGAGTTGTTCCATCTGGACTGAAGTCCATGCAACTGGCACTTCAGGACCCCAGGTGTCTAGGAGTTGAGTTTGTGTGTGAGAAAGTGGAGACCTAAGGCCACTGTTCTGTCCCCAGGCTCCTTATGAATATGCAGGATGGGGACTGGACACCAGGATTGTGTGCAGAGAATAGGGACTTGCCTTCACTCTGTCCACACAGGGTGGTCGTGGGTGCTGAAATGTGTACAGGTGAGTGCTGGCATACTTGAGGCCCACTGCAGACTCAAACACAAGGTAGGTGCTGCTTTTTTCCAGACGTCTTTTTGCTTTTTCTCAAAGGAGTTTTAGAAACGTAATTATAGAAAGTTTTAAATATAAAACCAAAATAATGATGTGATGAGTCCTCATGACATCCTTAATCTAATATTAAGCCTTGATAGTGACCAGTTTGTGGCCAATTTCTCTATTTAAAAATTTGTATTTCTCCCCTTCACAATGATGATTTTTATAATGATTGATTTGGTTCATAAATACATCAAACTATAATCTTTAGAAGATAATGACTTCTCACAAAGCATAATCATTCTTTTGTCCACTAAAAACCACTTTATTGCTCATAGAAATATAATATTTATCTATACACCCATAATTATTTCATTCATTTTATTCAAGTTAGGATTCAGATGAAGTGCACACATTGTGCATGATTACTGAGTTTCCTACTTATCTCGATACATAGATTCTCCTTCCCTTTTTTTGCCCAGAAATGTTTCTTGTTTGAGCCCTTTCTCCAGCACAGCATCATAGCAGCTCACTGCCGAGTGTATCAAGCCCCCTCTGATGTGATGCTGGGTGCTCAGGTAACAGAGCACACACTGATGGGTTTTTCCTTTCTGATTAGTCTAACCCTTGAGTTCAGGCATGAGGGTACTGGCTGTACCTTTCTGAGCCTTATAGTGCTACTTCAATGTGATTCTGTCATGGAGTACCAGACACTTCTTAGTCACGTTCATTTTTCTAAAATTTTAGAGAAGATTCCAGAATAAGAATCTTCACAGGGAGAGGGTGGAGACATCTGGACTCTAATCAGGGTTACAGTGATGACTAATACCTTGAACACAATCACCTGCATAACTTGCTGAGTGATAGTTGTGCTGAGAAAGGCAAATTTGTTTTCAGTGAAGGACTGAGGGCAGGCCAGAGAGGGTGTAGGCAGCTGGCAAGGCTCAGGCTTTTACCCCCCCCAACCTCCCCCACAACAGTGGAGAGTACTCAACTTCAGTAGGGTGTGAGTGAGGTGGGATACCCTTCCCCCATGTTCTATCTGGGGAGAAGAGGCAGGAGGTGGCTTGTGCCAGTCTGAGAGGTCTTATGAGCACCAAGACAATAGGGAACTCCATCAGGGGCTTTCTTACCTGACAAATGCAGTGAGTAGGAGGGTAAAGAAACAGTTAATACATTTGCTAGTGTATTATACTTGTTGCAAACATTGAGTACATCACCAGGAAGGCACCTGCCAACCTCACGGTCCTGCTGTCTCAATTTCATTGAGGTGTAACACTAGAAATTTTCATTAATCAGAAATAACCTGGGGAGGACTGGCCAAATAGCTCAGTGGATTAAAGCACCTGCTCAGGCAGACGCAGCAGC
The DNA here is from genome assembly GCF_000260255.1 of Octodon degus. NCBI lineage: Eukaryota > Metazoa > Chordata > Mammalia > Rodentia > Octodontidae > Octodon > Octodon degus. Next base: position 34,104,290 of record NW_004524582.1, read on the forward strand.
CAGAGTTCAACCCCTGGCGTGCAGTGCCAGTCCTACCCCTGGGGTGTGCTGAGATGGTGATTGAGCCTGGGCATGGTGGCACACACAGGCGGATCTCTACAAGTCCAATCTATGTAGGGAGACCCTGTAGACCGTGTACTAAATACAAAAAAAAAAAAAAAAAAAAAAAAAGGAAATAACCTGGCCTTTCCTCTTCTTGAGAAGGGAGAGGGCTTTTCATGGCTCTTTACAATCCGAGCACTATGCCACAGCAAAATCCAGTGAGGGCTTGGTAGACAGAAATGACACCATGTCTGCATTAACAGCTTTAGCTACCTACATTCTTTGTGCTAGTCTTAGCAAATTTAACTGAATTTTATCCTGGTCCCTTTACTTAAGTAAGAGTTGCGTTTAAGACAGTGGGTTTCCTGTTAAGTGTTATTACTATAATACAAAAACAAACATTTAAAGTGTTGTCTTTGAATTTATATTGTTTCATCCCATGTACAAAACCATTTTTTTCCTAAAAAAAAAAAATAAAGTGTTGTCTTTACATTCCACACCTCCACACTCCCAACATACTTGCCAATTTAACATGCCCATGTGGAGTCCAGATCTTTCTCCACTCAAGATCTTGAATGGAAAGGGTCCCTCCAATCCTTAAAAAAAAAAAAAAAAAATTAATGAAAGCATTTGTTCTGACAAGGCAGATAATTGTTTTCTTTCTTTCTTTCTTTCTTTCTTTCTTTCTTTCTTTTTTTGGTCATATAACAGACAACAGATAAATTCATCCATAATTCTTTGCAAAAGTGAGGTGTTTGGTTTTTTTAGTTATTTGTAACTTCTCTTCCACAGATTGCCCAAAAAGTATGTCTCTTCCGTGCTATGGCGCCAGGCATCATGAGTCCAGGGTTGGTGCTCAGAGAGTATAGGCTGGGTTCTATCACACATTGATGCTTCTAAGGACTGTGACCTCTGATATCTGCACCCCATTTCATTCTATACATATCTAATATATCAGCACCTGCACAACGGTTACTTTACTCTTGGGCACTTAGAGTCCTTCTGACTTCTATTTGAAACACAAATTTCATTGAACAATACTTACTCCTACCTAAGTGAATTTCACCAGGATTTTCAGTTCTACTTTATACTTATTTGTTCTGTAGCAGCCTGGGCCCAGTGTCTGAGGACAACCCCCAAGTGCCAGGCTCAGGGTGCCATGAGACTGAGGAGGGAGGTAGACTCCAGAATCACACAGTGGCAGCCTGGTCCTGGGTGGTAACGGCACCAGAGATCTGCAGTATGGGTCAGAAGAGCAAGTTCATAAATTGGTCAGGACAAAAGTAGCTTCATCCAGGTTTAATGCACCAGGTTCATCTTAAACCAGCATCGGAGAGTCAGGCTCATCTCTGGCACTGAGTCTTTCAGTAAAGCCCCACACCTGACTCTTATGGTTTGGTCCATTTAGCTTACTGGGAAACCATGCAGGCATATACACCCGTGCCATCTCTTTTACCTTTTACCTTGGCTGTGCCCAAGCTGGCTGTGGCTGTGGAGCTGCATCCACACACTATTCTTTAATGTCTTAACCACTGAATTCATTTGCCACATCACTAAGATATGGCAAGTATGCATTTACATTTGAAAAACAGGGCTATGGCTCTGCTGCATCAGCTGTGTTAGTTTGGAAGGAGGTGAATCAGAAGCTAGGTTGCCCATGGCAGAGGTTGCAACGTTTATTTCACTGGCATTTTACTCTCAGGGAGGATAAAGAGAAAGAAGGAAAAAGTAACTCAATGAAAAGAGGTAGCTTTGGCTGACTTAGATAGATGAAGATACTTCCTTACTTGAGCAATGCAGCCCTGGTTAGAGACACTGTCAGGTTGGTCCTGTGTTGGCAATGAGAGGGTCCTGGAGAAGTATCCTGGGCCTCCCTGGGAGGCCCATGCTGGAGACTTTCCTGGCAGAAATCAGGCACTGCTTTCCTGCTTTGGGGTCCCAAGACTCTGGGAGTAGCCAGAAACTTCTCACACAACTTGTGAACCACACAGCAGATGTCCTCGCAGTCCAGCTTTTGTGGAACATCTTCCCTGGACACTCCAGATGGCCTTCCACTCCCTAGAATGGGGAGGTGTCCGGGGCCCTGCATCTCCTCTTATACCTAGATTGGGGTTCAAATGACCATTTGAAATATCTAAATAAAGACATTGAGTATTGAGTATTTTTGTGATTCATGAAATAATTTTATTAAAAATTTAAAACCCAAATCTCACACTTAAATCCAATGAATATATGTCTATAAATTTGATTTCTGTACATTCAAGTGTTATATAAATCTTTAGAACATTGCTATAGGTGATAAGATATATGTTAAAGGATCGTTTTTTAGGATTCTTTTATTTCTTGATTTTCAAGTTTCTATTGTGAGTACACATCAATCTCATAAACACAGGTATGAGAAAAGTGAGGTTCTATATTTTACCCCCACATATGGATGGGGCCATAACCTGTCTTTCTCTTCTGATAGCAATTTCAGTCTCTGATATTCTTTTATCTTCCACATAGCCTGACTTTCAAGCTATTTTTCTAAACTATTTTCCTAGAAGTAGAGATTCTGGGTTGAGATATTTGAACATTTTATGGGCTCAAGTGCTTTCTGACCAACAGCTTCTAACAGAAGTTACAGTCCACCAGCACTGGTTAGATGTCAACAGCACAGGGGAGGTTGGCTTCTAAAATCCATTGACAGGGCCAGGGAGATAGCTCAGCAGTATAAGTGCCTGCCTGTTAAGGGCAGGTATTGAGTCTGATCCATGGTAAAAAAAAAAAAAAAAAAAATCAAAATCCATTGATTAAGCTCACTGGAAAACAATATCAAATTTTAAAATTTGGGGGGCCAGGGAGTTAGCTCAGTAGAATAAGTGCTTGCCTGGCAAGTGCAAGGGCCTGAGTTCAATCCCTGGTTCCGCAAAAAAA
>NW_004524582.1:34107532-34108888 GCF_000260255.1 Octodon degus
TTTAGAATACTTTCAGTCCTCTGTGATAGTGAAAGTGTCTGGCTCTGTCTTCAGAGATAATGCAGTGTGCTAGCTCCGTGGCTGCTTCTTATAAACTGGGGACAGAGGCTCTGCATATGTGAGATACACACAGGGATCTTGGAGGCAGGTGTCTCTCTTTCCTACAGCACAACTACAGAATGCTGCTTCAAGGTCTTGCTCCCTGAATGGCTCCCCAGAGAACTAAGGCTAAGATTTCCTACCAGCCACCCTTCCCACCTTCACAGACCGGCCCCCACTAAGACATAGCTACTCCATACCAGAGGTCTGGTTCTATAGGTCCTACCTTCACTGGTGTGGCAGTGAGAATGCTGCAGAACAAACCCTTGTATAGTACATCAGCTAACACCATTTTCAGGAAGTAGGACTCAGGGTAACCAAGGTAGGAAGAGTGAGGAATCAGATTTGGTTAACAGCACAAGAAAGCAGCCCAAGCCAAGAGATTCACTGACTTCTGAAAGTTGAAAAGTCTTCCTCCAAAGCTGAGGAAGAGAGTCTAGTTCATTTTGTTGTTGTTAAGAATGTGCTATAAAAGGCTTTGTAAGGTGTCTCCCTCCTGACTCCCCAGAGCTAACCATCATCCTGAGTTTGATATTCATCATTTATATTTTTCCTTCTTTTTTACACAAGTTTTTCATACATTTTCCCATACAAAAATCACCAACATTTTGTGAGTGATTAACCACAGGGCCAGGGGAGCTGACTGAGCTGGGACAGTAAGTGTACATTATGTGGGCTATCTGATTCCTGCACCCACAGGTAAAATCTGATTCCAGAAAATGTGCATGAATCCTTGCTTTCCTGGACCTTTGATCTGACCAAAACAGCCATGCAATTAGGAGCTGATGAAGCATTCACCTTAGCTTCTGCAGCTCAGACCCACTCTGCTCCCATCTCAATTCCCATCTAGCCTGGCTCCTTCTTTAGAGCTGTCCAGAAGCCCCCAAATCACATGGTGCCAGTGGGTTTTGTGTTCTGTGCCACAAAGGGCAGCATTCATGTACTTCTTGGTGAAGTGGGAATGATAAGGTGGATTCTCCTCTTGATTAGGGATTTAGGCATCTGCAGCCTGCTCGCTCAGGGAGAAGATAATACAGATAAAGGGAAGAATCTACTGGCTGTGAGGGATTTAAGCTTTAGGTCTACCTCTGTGGCCACTGTTGCTTTGTCTACTGATGAAATCCAGATTGTCACTGCTGGCATCTAAACACCTTCAGGGCCAAGCAATGGCCGTGACTCATCCACATGGCTGCACTGACAAAGGTTCTACAATCTGAGGTACAGGATCTCAGGATAAATCCTGAGGGCATTTCACTG
>NW_004524582.1:34108988-34111628 GCF_000260255.1 Octodon degus
ATGAAAAAAAAAAAGCTCCACATCACTAGCCATCAGTGAAATGCAAATTAAAACAACACAGAGCTGGGGAGATATCTCAGTAGAGTAAGTGCTTGCCTGGCAAGCACAGGGTCCTGAGTTCAATCCCCAGTACTGAAAAAAAAAAACAAAACAACAACAACAAAAAAAAAAACCCATAGAGATACCATCTCACCCCAGAGAGAATGGTTATCATAAAGAAATCAACCAACAACAAATGTTGGAGTGGCTGTGGGGAGAAAAGAACCCTCCTCCACTGCTGGTGGGAATGTAGACTTGTGCAACCATTATGGAAATCAGTGTGGAGACTCCTTAAAAAAGTAGGACTTGAAATCCCATTCAATCCAGATATCTCCCTACTGGGAATGTTCCCAAAAGAGCTGAACACATCATATCATAGTGATATATGTGCACCTATATTTTTAGCAGCACAATTTGTGATAGTTAAATCTTGAAAGCAACCAAAATGCCTATCACCTGATGAATGGATGAAAAAGTTGTGGTGTTTTTATACAGTGGAGTATTACTCAGCTATAAAGAATGACAAACTCAAAGCCTTCATATATAAGTGGCTGCAACTTGAAGATATACTCATAAGTGAAATAAACCAGACCCATATGTATAAATATCACATAGTCTCCCTAGTGTAAGAACTCAAAAGAAAAAATAAAAATTGAAAGGTATAATACAACTAAATGGAAAGCAAGAACTTATGGATTAAACTTCAAAGAGAGGGCAAGGAGAAAAGCTAAGAAACATAGCAGGGACAAAACCATACATTTATATAAATAAGATGGTTAAGGCAATGGTCCTGAGAATTTCCATCAGGTTTTTGAAACTTGCAGTGAATTGGTAGGATTCTCACCCTGACTAACCATATGGGCTGACAACTGTGAACTAAGCAACTGTGGATGAGTCACAGTCATTGCTTTAGCATTTTGTTCTCTGTGAAAGTCTGAGAAAATGTTTTCTCTCTAGGAGACTCACCTTAGGTACATTCTACTTTGTTGATCAGTTTCCTCTGTGGCCCCATAATCTCCTTGAACAGAAAATTTGGGACATCACTGAGTTACAGGATGTTACAGTACAGGTTCTCTTATGTCCTGAATACCGAGAATAGCAATGTGTAATACTAGGGCCATGCTTGGAATACCTGTCATTCTGGTCTTCTAAATGTGTACTGCTTCTAATGTCATATCAATTACTGTTATACTCTCTCTCAAGTAAATGTTTGTTTTTAAAAAAGGTAATAAAAGAAAAGATACAAGAAAAAAAAAGTCATAGGACTGTCCTGCTACAATGTTGTATACGATTAGATTTCTAAATTTCTGTGCAAAAATGTGCAATTATTTATTTTTTTAATTTTCTATTTTTTTCAAATTCAATAGGGATTTAAAATTTAGCATATCAACTATTGTTGGAAAATACCTGTTCCGTGTTATGTTTAATATGTTTGATATTCAGACAGATAGTGATGTTAAGCTCAACTGCCTATGTTGTAGGGTAATAATATCATTAAGCTCTCTTCTGGATGTTTAATAACTGAAGTTTGCAGACCAAAAATTAGAGAAGCAGGGGGGCTACAAGGATAGCCAACATTTTGGCCCTAGCCCTTCAGGGTCAGTGAGGATTCAGGACATAAGAGAACCTGTACTGTAACATCCTGTAACTCAGTGATGTCCCAAATTTTCTGTTCAAGGAGATTATGGGGCCACAGAGGAAACTGATCAACAAAGTAGAATGTACCTAAGGTGAGTCTCCTAGAGAGAAAACATTTTCTCAGACTTTCACAGAGAACAAAATGCTGAAGCAATGGCTGTGACTCATCCACATGGCTGACCCTGACAAAAGATCTACAAACTGATGCACATGGTTTCAGGGTAAATCCTGAGGGTATTTGACTGACCTTGTCAGATACAAAAGTTACATTTTTTGTGATATAGATCTTGCTTTATCTTGGTCTTAACCATCCAGCAGAAAGGTATAAGCACAAGGTATAAAACATAAAGCCATATTAATATACTGAGCTATAAATGGCTCAAGTGAACAATTTCTGACATTGCCAGTCCTGTGGATAACCCACTACTATTATGGTCTACTAGAGTATATTGGATTATTTTGCTGAATTCATGCACCCACAATATTTGAATGGCAATGAAATACCCATCTCTGACAAAAGTAAACAAAAAAGGGGGATGCAAATGAAGGACTGTTTTGTAGTGAAAAAAAATCTATATATACAAATTAGTTAGGTTAGACATACAGCTACTTTCTCTTAGTTCAATGAGAAGAAAGATTTGCACTAATAGTGTTTAGTACATGGTATCATGTCTGTATTTTATGCTTTGAAGAACTACTATGAAGACAACAATATGCAATGTATTAATTATTGTAACTGTCCTATTTACCTGTTTTGAAACTGTCTCATTTGCTATTTCTTTCTCAATAAAATTAATTTTAAAAAAACAGGGGCCAGGGAGATAGCTTAGTAGAATAAGCATTTCCCTGGCAAGTGCAAGAGCCTGAGTTCAGGGGCTGGTGAGATGGCTCAGTGGTCTAAAGCACCTACTTAGAACAAGCTTAGCAAAGCCCAGGGACCACGGTTCAATCCCCCAGCACCAC
>NW_004524582.1:34111728-34115029 GCF_000260255.1 Octodon degus
GAATATATGCAGTGTATTATTTGTTGAAACTGTACTTTCGATTTGATTTGAAACTGTTTCATTGCTATATGTTTATCAATAAAACTTTGAAAATAAAAAAAAAAAGAAATACGTACCAAAAAAAAAAATAAACACCTTCAGCTTGTGTATAGTGTTGGGTCCTTTAGTGCCAGTTTGTTGTAGTGTGCAGACTAGGTGACGGTGCACCCAGGCAGTTTCCAGGGTCGAGAGGCACAGTGGGACCTGGGCTGGGGCATAGACATGGGTTGTCTCAGTTACTTTTTCCTCATTGCTGGGACAAAATACCCAACACCCAAAATAAAGGAAGGAAAGGTTTATGTAGCTCAAGGTGGAGGTTTTAGTCCATACTCAGCTGACTCCAAGGCAGAGTGGCACATGACACTATGCAGCAGTTCATGGTACTGTGGAAGTCAGCAAAGAACAAAGGAAGGTATAGCTACTGCTGCTTCTACCAAACCTCTCTCCCATCCTTACATTGTAATGTTACCCACCCCAAGAGTAGCACTCATACCCATAATCTACTCATTGGATCTTGATTAATCACAAACTCTAGAAGCCCCACCCCCCATGACTGCATGATTCTTTAAGGGGACACCTAGATACAAACCATAACATGGACATTGTAGCTGTTGAAAGGCTGGAAGCCTCTGCCATGGGCAGGGTGTTCCTGCAGGGGCCACAGCTGGGAGTAAGTAGTCATGGAGCTTCCCTGGAGCTCATGGGCAGGTCCTAGGGCCTGGCCTCATCTCCTGGAGAGCCATCCCAGGTTAGATCAGTGGAAAATTAGATATGCTTGTCTGTGACCCTTGGTCATGCCTGCCTAGCCTCCTTTGCTAGCCCCAGGGGAAGAATTAGGTAAATTTCCAAATTTTATCTTACAGGGTTCATCCCACAGTAAATCAGAACAAGATACAGCGATAAAAAGTGAATGTAAATAAACAAAGAGAGGCCTGAGGGGCCGAGGAGATGGCTCAGTAGAATAAGCGCTTCCCTGGCAAGCACAAGGGCCTGAGTTCAATCCCCAGTTCTGCCAAAAAGAAAGAAAGAAAAAAAAAAACAACCCTAATTATAGGGGCTGGTGAGATGGCTCAGTGGTGTAAAGCACCTACTTAGAACAAGCTTAGCAAAGCACAGGGAGTGCGGTTCAATCCCCCAGCACCACATGCCAGCCAGCCCCACCCCCGGTGGGCTGAGCTGGCCACACACACACACACACACACACACACACACACATAAATAAAATAAAATAAAATAAAATAAAATAAAATAAAGAGGGGCCTAAAAACTCAAATTAAGCCTAGCAAATGTGAGTGGTGGACAGAACTTACTCCCTGGACCTCAAAATCTCAGGAGCTGGTCAGTTTTAACATTGAAGATGTGCCATTGTCACGGAATAATAATGGCGCATGCCTCATTCCTGCTTATCACAATTTGTATCTGGAATGTGCACTGTAAGTGAAAAAAATGGCTGATGACTACTCAGCATCCTGTGCTGTTCTTTTTCTCCAGAACCTGGGATTGAACTCAGGCCCTTGCGCTTGCCAGGGAAGCACTTATTGCACTGAGCCATCTCCCCGGCACTCTGTGCTGTTCTTGTTGATCAATGCAACTGTGAGAGTTTGCTGTGGCCTCCTTACTGTCCTCCTTTTATCCATAAAACCAGACCCCATGGACTCCATTTTGGGAACACATTTAGGCAATGAAACTTGTGTTCCTAGGTGGTCTTCACTGTGGTTCCTTATACTCTTGTTTCTCATGCTCAGTGTATTTCAGTGTATTTTTAAGGTTAACAAGACAAAACAACCCCGAGAAAATTTTGGTCTTACACCTTCAGTTTCTCACACTAAAGAAGCAAGATGATTTACATATGTGTGTTCAGTGTTTTTCACGGAAGAAAATGGCCTCAAGGTGTGTCCATTTACCTAGAAATATCTCCAGTTTATCCTTCTTTTTGGCCAAATAGTACTACACTATGTTAAGAGAATATTCTTTATCCACTCATGAATTGATGGGAATTTAGGCTGTTTCCAAAATTTAGCTATTAAAAACTATGCTACTATATGTATGGGTGTACAGTTATCATTATGGTAGGATGTTTTAAATACTTACAGAAGGGGCCGGGGAGATGGCTCAGTAGGATAAGCGCTTGACTGGCAAACTCAAGGATCAGAGTTCAATCCCCGGTTCTGCAAAATAAATAAATAAATAAATAAATAAATACTTACAGGAGAATTCCAAGAAGGGAAATAGTTGGGTTGAAAGGAACTTTAGTTTTAGTTTTTGAGGAATCTCAATAGTGATTTCCACAATGCTTGCAGCAGTCCTTACTCCCACTAACAGTGGAGAAGATATCTTTTTCCTCAGAGACCTTTCAGCATTTCTTGTTGATTGATTTCTTGATAATAGCCATTCTTTCTGGACTAAGATAGGAATCTCAGCCTTGTTATTCTTTACATCTCTTGAATGACCAGTGGCTTAGTTACTTTGCTCATTCCTGAGATAAAACATGTAACACACAAAGTTAAAAGGGAAAAGGTTCATTCAGATCACAGTCTACAGATGTCGCAGTCTATATTTCCCTGGATCAATGGCAGGGTTGCATATGTTAGGACAACAGTTCAGGACAATGAAAGGAACAAGAGACAAGAAATAAAAAAGACTCTTTATATCCCTTGTATTGTATGCAGGCTAACTACACTACGGTGGACATAGCAATCACACTGTAATCCCTAACCCTTATCTTAACCCTAAACTCTAACCAATAACCCTAACCTATAACCCTAGTCCTAGCCTTAACCCAAACCTAACCCTAACACTAACCCTAACCCAAACCCTAATCATTTCTTTGTCAAAGACTGTATGAGGCTTTGGGGAAACACCTAGACAAAAACTATAGCAACCAGTGATGTTGAACATTTTTTCACGTATTTATTTGCCATTTCTACTTCCTCATCTGTGAAGTTTTTATTCATTTTAGCTGCCTGTTTTTGGGTTGGGTTTAAATTGTTTGTTTGTTTGTTTTAGTTCTTTATATATGCTAGATATTAGACCTTTGTCTGAGGAGTATCTGCAAAAATTTTTTCTTGTTCTGTGTTGTCTTTGCACTGTGTTGATAATCTACCCCGTCCCCTGTGGAAAAGCCTTTTAATAAGATGAGACCCCCCATTTGATTCTTTACAATATTTCCCTTGTAGTATTGATTTGGTTCATAAAATCTTTGCCTACACCATTGTCTTTAAGAGTTCTATCTATTCTATTGTCCAGCATATTTAGTGTTTTT
>NW_004524582.1:34115129-34120013 GCF_000260255.1 Octodon degus
TATCTTCAACAAAGGGGCCAAACATGCTTCCTGGCAGAAAGATAGCCTCTTTAACAAATGGTGCTGGAAAAACTGGCTCTCTACATGCCGAAAACTAAAACTTGACCCAGGTCTATCACCATGCACTAAACTAAAATCAAAATGGATTGAAGATCTAGACATTGAAACAGAAACACTAAATCTTCTGGAATAGAAAGTAGGAGGAACTCTTGAGGATATAAGGGTAGGCAAACAGTTCATGAACAAAAATCAAACTCCACAGGTCATACTTGACAGAATTAACAACTGGGACCTCCTCTTATTGAGAAATTTTTGTACATCAAAAGAAATTACCAACAAAGTGAAAAGACAACCCACAAATCTGGAAAAAAAATCTTAACTAACAAGCACTCAGACAAAGGTCTGCTCTCTAGAATTTAAAAATAACTAAAAGACATTAGAGCCCCTAAATTTAAAGACCCAGTCCAGAAATGGGCATCCGAGATGAACACATACTTCCCAGAGGAAGAAATTCTAGAAGCTAATAAATACATGAAAAAAAAAAAGCTCCACATCACTAGCCATCAGTGAAATGCAAATTAAAACAACACAGAGCTGGGGAGATATCTCAGTAGAGTAAGTGCTTGTGGACTGAGCTGGCCACACACACACACACACACACACACACACACACACACACACAAATAATAAATAAATAAATAAACAAACAAAGACTCATACTGATCTTCCTGTTGAGCTTCCACAGCACTGGGATTACAGGCATACACCACCATGCAGGCCTGGCATGGCATGCAGTACTAGGGATCGAACTCAGGCACTTGTGCTTACCTGGCAGGCACTTAGACCACAGAGCTACCTCCCCAGCCCATATATTTTATTTGAATTTATTTTCTGTGTTGATGCTTATAAATTGCTTATATCATGTCACTTTATGACTAGTATCAAGGCTTCCCCAGGAAATATCTGTTCCTCAGAGATGTCTTCCAGGTGTAACTGGCTCTTGGCTTTTGTTTCTATCTCAAGGTCCTCCCTTCCCAATTTATTGGGGATGAGAAGTTGCTCTTTTCTTGGATCCACACCTAGTCCTTTGGTACTGGACTATGGTGGAGATTATGATCCCAGACAATCAGAGTGTTATAATACAGGGGAGAATAACTGATTATAATAGGTATGATACCCTGAGTAAAGTAGTACAATTAGCAATAAAAAATGATGGCATCAAGAACATCTCAGCACTTGACAAACTGTGGTAACTATTAATTTGGTATCTTTAACCTTAGCAGGAAGATCTATAGCTATTTAATGAAAAACTAACATAAACCAGGAACTTTTATGCTATGAGTTTCCTCTTAGTAGGGTGATTTTTGCCCTGTGAGTGGGTGGGAGGAAATTCAATTGTGATAGGGTGAAAATACAGAGATGAAGAGAAATGTAGTAGGAGCAAGGCTGAAGGACAAAAGATGATCACCCAAACTTTGGGGAAGTAGAAAAGAGGACAGGACAGAAAGAATGAAGGAGAAAGCAAATGAATATTGAAGCAAACCCAAGACTAGAGACAATGGTCACTCAAATATATTTTTTAAAGAAAGACAGTTGAGGAAAGAGAAGAAAGCTGAACATAACAAAATAAACATAAAAAGTAAAACCAAAGTGCATTAAGTTCCTCTGATCTCCTCAGTTCTGTGCCAGTGTCCAAGTCTGAGCCCAAGTTTGTGCTGGGTAATCCTGCCAAGTCTGCAGTAGAATCAGTGCTGGGTGCTGAGCTTGGCCTCTAGATGTGGGGCCTCGGGCCAGTCTTCAGCATGGCCCTTGGAAGGCCACCCTTGTCTCCTCACTCTATTTGTCTCTATGTCACTCTCCCCATTGCTTTGATGCCCTTGAACAGATACAGACCGAGGCTGCTCCCAATCTTGTGTACGGTTGGCACCTCCTGGTCCTTTTACAGCTTTCTCTGTTCCACTCCTATGTGTTTCTCTTCTTCTTTTTTTAAAAAAAAATTATTTATTTATGTGTGTGTGTGTGTGTGTGTGTGGCCAGCTCAGCCCACCAGGGGGCGGGGCTGACTGGCATGTGGTGCTGGGGGATTGAACTGTGGTCCTTGTGCTTTGTTAAGCTTGTTCTAAGTAGGTGCTTTAGACCACTGAGCCATCTCACCAGCCCGTGTTTCTCTTCTTTCATGCTGCTTGGAGAAGGTGGTGGAAGAGTTGTCAGCTGATTCACTGCCCCTTCTCTCTCCTGTTTTGTGCTGTTGGGAGTAGGCTGAGGGGAGTGCTGATTTCCCACTTGTCATGGTACAATTTAAGGATGCTCAGGTACCACTGGGAGTAGGAGGGAGGGGCAGTACTGTTCCAATCACTACCTTTACCCTGCAACCATGGTCCCTAACCTTGTTACTAAAGGTTTCAGTTAGCCATTATTGCATAGAAAAAAAAAAAAAGAAGGCAACCCATGGGGTAGAGGGTAGGGAACAGATTCCTGGTTGCTCTCCTCTGCATATGCTGGCAAAATTTGACATCAGGTAGCAATGGCCTCTGTTTGGAGGAAGGCAAAAGAAACAAGTGGCCTTATATCTCAAATTTATCCTATGTTGCTTGAGTTTGCCATTCTGTTGCAGTCTATCAGTTATTTGGGAATTTCCCAGAATGTGGTTCTTGCTCCATGTGCAGGCAATTTTCCCATAGTGGGCTGCTTTGCCATTTTATAAATTCCTATGCCTATGTTTTGTTTGATCTACAAGTCTCTTATTTCAGATTGATTTTGGCATCTGGATGTATGTCCCACCCTTTCTTCTAATTACCTATGTTTTTTGATTATTTTCTCTGAATTAGTCCAACATGGCTCTTCCTCTAATCAGTCATGTTGAATCTCCAGGTTTTGATTTTTTTGTTTTGTTTTGTTTTGTTTTTGTGCCAAGGACCGAACCCAGGGCTTCCAGCTTGCCAGGCAAGCATTCTACCACTGAGCCAAATCCCCAGCCCCAAGGTTTTTATTTTTATGATGCAATCTTTTCTAGCAAAAATATTCCCCTGCAGTGACACCCACCAAGACTAGACACCTATCACAAAACCCTGCAGATGGTAGGCCTCTTGTGGAACTGGTTTCAGTGAGGAACAAAATGACTAGATAGTGGTAAGACAAAAGCCACCACTCAACAGCAGTTTTGTTTTGTTTTGTTTTGTTTTTAACATTCAGTTAAGAAACCACTTGGAAGTAGTGAAGCAAAAGATACTCTCTTACAGCACTGTGGTTCAGGTTTGGCTCCACTCTGAATTTACCTGGAAACTTTTAATCAATTCTGTTCCCTTGGTCCCAGGACAGGGTTTCTGATTTTATAGATCAGCTGAAATTTAGGATTAGAAGATTTTAAAATCTCTTCTAATTTAGGATTAGAGATTCTAACGTGAATCCAGGGATTGGAAACATTGGCTTAGGCTTTGGGATTCATTATCCATGCATAATGTGCTATGGAGATTTGTCTCATTATAACATCTCGGTTTTGGATTTTAGAAAACAACTTTGATTGGCTAAAATCATGCAAGGACAATATTAAGATGTACTCATCTGACAAAATTTCAGCAGGAAAAAAATGTTTTCAGTAGACACTCCACATCTCTTTATGTTACTTTCAAAGCAAGACATTTCAAGCACAGTAATTTCATTTTGTTTGTGTTGGAAATGATAAGTAGCCTGCAAATGCCAAAAGGATGGAAACAATTTGCATGCCTGTGGAGTCTATTACACATATTCTCTCCTATTATGTGGAAATAAAAATATATTTTTGGTCCTCAGTTTTTAAAATTCAATTATCATTTATTTCCTCAGATTATTCCAATATGCTTCAGAAGAATTATTTTACAGATCATTCCCAGTGGTGAAGAGTAATAGATGAACACAAATCCTGATTTTTGTATAAGTGTCACTGTCTAAGATTTAAAAGAAAAAAATGCTTTTAGGAATTTGAGTTATGGGTGTTTGGGATTTGGAGTCAGGCAGATTTGATCCTGAGTCCTACTTCAGCCACCTAAGTTTGAGTACTTTAAACAAGTACTTTGACTTGAGCCAGTTGTGAAAACTTCATCTATAAGGAAAGGCAGAATGCTACTAAGTGAAAGCAAGTTACCATTTCTTCTTCCTTCCTTGTATCTATGACCTTGGGAATGTATCTTATTGCTGTTCCCATTGAGATTCAGAATCTGTTCCCCAGGTTATCATGGTTTGGGGTTTTGCAAGGGGAACAATATTATAATACAGAATACATTTTTTAAAATGTGGGCTGGTGAGGTGGCTCAGTGGTCTAAAGCACCTACTTAGAACAAGCTTAGCAAAGCACAGGGACCACGGTTCAATCCCCCAGCACCACATGCCAGTCAGCCCCACCCCCTGGTGGGCTGAGCTGGCCACACACACACACACACATAAATAAATAAAATTTAAAAAATAAATAAATAAAAATGTATTTGGAGCCAGCTCCTCCTGTGCCCTTCACCAGTTTCCTTCTCTTCAGATTGCTAACAGCCCATTCGCCAGACCGCTCCATTATGGCGGCTATCAGCCCCAGCGTTGTGATAAGTGATGATGAACCAGGCTATGACCTAGATTTTATCCCGAAGCATTATGCTGAAGATTTGGAAAAGGTGTTTATCCCTCATGGACTAATTATGGACAGGACTGAAAGGCTTACTTGAGATGTGATGAAGGAGATGGGAGGCCATCACATTGTAGCTCTCTGTGTTCTCAAAGGGGGCTATAAATTCTTTGCTGGCCTGCTGGATTACATTAAAGCACTGAATAGAAATTGTGATAAATCCATTCCTATGACTGTAGATTTTATCAGACTCAAAAGCTACTGTAATGACAAATCAACAGGGGACATAAAAGTAATTG
>NW_004524582.1:34120113-34126547 GCF_000260255.1 Octodon degus
TTTCTTAGTTGCATCTTTCCCTGGTTTTGGTATTAATATAATACTTGCTTCCAGGAATGATTTTGGGAGGATTGCTTCCTTTTCCATTTCACGGAAGAGTTTGAGGAGTATAGGGACTACATCTTCTGTGAATGTCTTGTAGAATTCAGCTGTGAATCCATCCGGACCTGGACTTTTCTTTGCCGGTAGGTTTTTAATTACATCTCTTCACAACTGAGCTTTTGAGAGAAAAAATTAGAGATATATGGGCTAGGAGGACAGCCAGTATTTTGGCCCTAGCCCTCACGGTCAACGAGGACACAGCACAAAAGAGAACCTCTGCTGTACATGTTATAACTCAGTGAGTCCCTGGTCTTCTGACCAAGGAAATTGTGGGAACACAGAGGAAGGTGATCAGTGGCCTATAGTTTGCCTAAGGAGAGTCACCCAGAGAGAATAATATCCTAAGCTTTTGCAGCAAGTAACTTGGTGAGGCAATGACTATGACTCATCCAGATGCTGACATTCACAGAAGTACTAAGAGGTGCTTTGCATAGTTCCAAGGTAATTCCTGAGGTGACTTAACTGACCTTGATATATAGCAAAAAAAAAAAAATCCATTTTAATTAATCTAGGTCTCACTTTAACTTAGTCTTAAACATCCAGCAGAAAAGTGTAACCACAAGAAAGAAAACTCTTCAGAGTCCTCCAATCACAGCTCCTCCAAATTCAAGTGAATATCCACTGATTCAATTACAAAAAGAGAAAAGGTGTGTTGCTGGGAGCAGCCAAGCTAGTGATCCAAGCCAAGAGCATGGAGTGCCTGAGGAGTGCCCTAAAGGGAACCCTAGGTGAACAGGTGTTCCAGCCTGGGAAATACGGGCATGCGCGGTATGCTGGCTGTTAGGCAGGGGGTTCACCTGGCACCAATCTTCTAAGTGTATACATAAATGCACTGCCATGATTATTCAGTTTCTTTTCCTCCCATTTGGAGGGAGGGCTCCACATGACCTTGGTTTTCTGTATATTGTCCTTATCTTTATTTCTTCAACTTCTTGGTGTCCTTCCCCCCAGGACTTTGAGAGCTGCACTGGACTTGGCAAATTGATCTATTTATAGTTTCCCTAATTTCAATTCCTTTTTGTTACTAGGAAACTACCCATTTCCTTTAGGTTCCGGTTCAATCCAATAGATTTATTATATTTGATTTTTTTTTTGTGCAGAGTCTTACTACAGCTTAAACTTGTGGTGATCATCCTGGTTTTTTTATCCCTAGCACTGGGATTACAGGGGTGCACTACCACACCTGACTCCATCACCAGCTCAGTGTGCCCAGGGGTGATAGTTAACTTTTAATTGCATTTTTCTTTTTATTTTTCTATAGAATTATTTTTTTGTTAAGCACTGTGGTTGGAACCCAAGGATCTTTTGCATGCTAGCCATGTACTAGACCACTGAGCTATACTCATCATCAAACTTCATAATCCTATATACTCCTGCTATATTTTATAAACAATATTTAGAAAAATATGCATCTTAGCCTATCTTGTTTTTTGTTGAGATAATTGTCATGTTTGAAAATGTCTTGTGGTAATATTAAATGAGTTTTAATTAATTTCTGTTGAATAAAACATCTTTGGGTTAGAGTTGTAGCTCAGAATTAGAGCACTTCCTTATCAGGCATGAGGCCCTGGGTTCAATCCCTAACATCACAAAAAATAAATCTTTCGCAGGGAATTGTTTTTAAAGATTATATACTTATATATGTAAACATTACAGTATTCACACGAAAAACTACTAAAGAACTAACATTGTTAGTGTTTTTATAGAGAAACAATTTTTAACATTGTTTAGTGTGTTTTATAGAGAATAATACAAAGTAAAAACGATGAGATAATTTATTTGTGTATGTGTTTAAAATGACAAGATATTGTTTTATTGTTTTGCTTTGGAGGGGTAGTGTAGTGACTGATACATTGTATATCTTGTGTTAATATCTGTTCCTTACATTCTATCTGTTCCTCTAAGTAAAACACTGACCAATACAGGTAGCAGTATTATATTTGATGTGGCTTGTGTCTGGATGTCCCCCAAAGCTTCATGAAGTCACAGGTGGGGCTTTTTCAGAGGTGACTGGATCTTGAGTTTGTGATGCTGGATTAAGGATGAGTGATTACTAAATCACTCCACTGATTAGCTGGACAGCACCCTAATCCTGGTCACCTAGGTACAATGTAAAAAAGGCAGAAAGATGCTGGTAAGGTCCCTCTCTTGTTGTTTTTGCTACCTTGTGGAATCCGTGAACTGATCTCTGCAGTGCTCTTCTGCCAAGATACCCTGCCTTGGAGCCAGCAGATTATGGATGGAAACCTCATTAAACTGTGAGCTAAATAAATCTTTCCCCTTTAACTTTGGGTGTCTGATATTTTGTCTCAGAACTGAGAGAAAAGTAACTATGACACTATTTAATGTATATCTTTTTCTTTTTGTAGTAATAGAAATTGAGATTTTTATAACACAAAAATCTCTTTGAAGACATTGATATAATTTAACTCTGAAATCAATTCTTGCTCTGCCATTATTTCTAATGCTTGTGTAAAACTGTGTCATCCGTTGCTGCTGTGTCAGATCTGCAGAGTCCTTCTGTACTAGGCAGGCAACCTTCATGTCAACTTTTCTCAGAAGGCTAAGAACAGTGACATGGTAGATGCTTGAATCAAGTGTAGGTGAAGGTGAAGGGGCCATTTAGGTTTGGTGTGTGACAGGAAGTGGGATCTAGCTGAGCATTGTGAATCCCTGGAGTATAGCTTTGGGTCTATACCTTGCCTCTTTCTCCCTCTTTCTCTTTTTGTTTTCTGGACACCTCAAAGTGAGCAGTCACTTCTGCTACATGTTCCCGCTACCGTGATCCTCTGCTTCCACCCAAGGTCAAAGTGATGGAACCAGCTGAACATGACTGAAACCTTTGAAAACATGATCCAAAATAAATATTTCCTCTTGTAAATTGCTTTTTTTTTTTTGGTGGGAGGACATTTTGTCACAGCAACAGAGCTGAGTAATACAGATTGATCATTCATATATTACTAAAAGAATGGAATGAAATAATGTAGGATAGACATGGGCTAAAGGAAAAGGACAGCTTGCTCCCAGGCACACTGGATAAGCTAAATGCTGACCTTCCTTGACCTGTGTACCTAATGAATCTGAGGGCACACTTCCATTATGTTTTGAGTATTATTCTGTGAGAACCTCAGGTTATTTGAGGATAAGATGTAAGCAAGTTATATAACTGATGAATGTGCAGAACCTGTGCCCCCAGGGTGCTCTGAGCCAGCAACAGAGTCTGGACATATTGGCACATGCCTGTAATCCCAGAACTGGGGAGGCTGAAAATAGGAGGATCACCACGAGTCCAATCTGTGTAGTGTGACCCTGTACCAAATAGACAAAATGAAAAACAAAAACAAAAAACCCAAAACCTCACATTGCTGCACCTATTGTGCAGTTGACAATAGGACAACAGGGGATTCCTTATCACCAGTATTTGGATTTTAAAATTTACAGAAAGTTCAAGAGAGCTGTTAAAGACTATGAGCTGTTAAGATTATTATACGAAGCTCTTTTACTCTGGATATTTTTGAAGGTATTGGAGACTCTTATGAAATGGTTCCGGAAAAAATTAGTGAAGGGCATTGTCTGTCCCACACAGTATCAAATCTGGGGGCATGAATATATTTAAGAATGTGAGGCACAGGCCCATATAAATTTAAATGCTCACCCTGTTATTAATGTCAATTCTGATGATATATTTGGTACCCAAGATGATTCTGGGGTACAGGTGGGCCTTACAGAGGTAGCAACTAATCAAATTAAATTGTAAGGGGCTGGTGAAATAGCTCACCTGGCAAGCACAAGGACCCAAGTTTGATCTTCAGCCCCGCATGCCATGTGGTCTCACTCTGGATCCAGGGTGCGCCATCTCAGCCCTGGATGCAGGGTGCCTGCAGTGCAGCTCTGGAACCAGGCGTGGTAGCACATGCCTGTAATCCCAGCACTCTGAAGGTTGAGCCAGGAGGATCTCTGTGATTGGAGACCAGCCTGTGGCCTACAAAAGTGAGCACAAGTCCAGCCCAACCTGCATAGTGAGACCGTGTCTCAAAAAAATAAAATAACTTTGGTTAATTTAGTTGCACATAATTGCCATGGAATTTTTAACCTCTTGCATATGTGTATATATCTATTTCATGGATTTCATTTCTTTCCTTTGTTGGACATTCACAGTTTCTATCATTTTCCTACACTCCTCTATTTTTTATCTGTATCTTCTCTAGAGTCATTGAGCAAGTCTTTCATTTTGATCACCATCTCTTCTCTATAGCCTCATTCATTTTTTTAAACTTCTGGTGCTATCATTTCAGAAAATTAAGGTGGTGGTTTCTGATTTTCTCTATCTTGTTGTACCCTGGACTTGCCCTAGATAAATAGGATGTTTGGAGTTGCATTGTGCTTGTGTGTCTTATAATTTTCTATTTTTTATGTATGTATGTTTATTTGTTTGCTTGTTATAGGGTCTTGTTACACACTTAAGACTGTTGTGAGGGCTGAGGAGATAGCTCAGTGGTCTAAGCACCTGCCTGGCAAGTACAAAACCTGAGTTTGGTTCCTGGGCATGATAGCTCATGCCTGTAGACCCAGTGCTGAGGCTGAGACAAGAGGATCCCTGAGAGTCCAATCTGTGTAGTGAGACACTATAACAAATAAATTTTGTGAAAAAAGGTTCGGGCCAGCAAGATAGCTCAACAGACTTAGTGCCTACATAGGCAGACCCAGGAACCAGGCTTTAATTCCTAGTACCATATGCTGTGCCAGCCCTGCCCCTGGGCACACTGAGCTGGCCACCAAGTCCAGTCATCGTGGTGCATGTCTGTAATCCTGGTGCTGGGGAGGTTGAAAACAGGAGAATCACTACAAGTCCAATCTGCATAGTGAGACCCTGTATCAAATACATAAAAAAAGAACTCCTCTGATCTGTGTAGTAGGACTGTGTATCAAATACATTAAAAAATGAGACCCAGGGAGATGGCTCAGTAGAATAAGCTCTTCCATGGCGAGCGTAAGGGCCTGAGTTCAATCCCCAGTTCTTCAAAGAAAAAGGGGGACCCAGCCCAGGCCTGGTGTGTGAGTGAGACCTTCCACCATGTTCTCAGGACCACTGAGGACTCTGCCAGACCCAGTCCAGGCCTGACATACAGGCCTGATGTGAAACTGTAGCTGAAGTCCCTGCAAATAGGCTAGGTGCCAGAACCACCCAGCTAATCCAGGAGCAGAACATCTTGCCAGAGGGACACAGCAGGTTCACATCCACAGGCTGTAGCAGGAAGAAGTTAAGCACAGTGGCCAGACCCAAGCCAGGCACACTGGGACAAATTCAAACTTCATAGATCCAGACCCGAATTTTGGTAGGTGCTAAGATAATAACTGCACCAAAGCTCTACACCAAAGCTCTACACCAAAGGTCAGAGGACTGCGCTATACAAAATGACAAAGAGGAGCAAAATGCAATCTCAGGCCCTGAGCCCACCCAGAACAAATGCAGGAGACACTAGCATAAAAGAAACTGGGAATCACATAGTTGAAATCTCTGAATTAATAGCATCTAAAGTAAAGAAATAACTGCAGAAATGTATAGAGGAAATCAGGTCAGAAATAATCTCTGAAGTAAAAAAAGAAAGGATAACTATAATGAAAGAATAACTGCCTCTAAAGAAGACACTGTTAAACAAATAGAGGAGAATAAAAAAATGATGGGATCCTTGAATGAGCAATATAGGAAAGAAATAGATCACATGAAGCACAGTCAAAGAGATGTAGTGGAACTTAAAATCTCAATCACAAGCTGTAAAAACCATTTCAATGAAAGAGAAGATAGAGTTTCAGATCTTGAAGACACCTCGCAGCGAGTGAAAAGTTAAGAACAGTTCTCTTAAAAACAACTAGGATGCAGGGAAAAAAACAATTCAACATCTGCAAGATGATGGAATGATGAACAATGTGAGACTAATAGGCATCAATGAGAAAGAAGGAGTCAATACAAATGATATAAAAAGAATTTGGGCAGAAGTAACAGCAAAAAACTTCCCCAATATGGAAAAGCAATCTGGCATTCAGTTAACTGAAGCATATAGAACTCCAAATAACATCAACCCAACTAAAAACACACCCAGACATATAATAGTCAAGGTCCCAGAAATCCAGCAATATACTAAAAGCTGCTCGAGAAAAGAAACAGATCACATTGAAAGGAAAACCCATCAGAATAATGGCAGATTTCTCTTCATAGACCATCAAGTCAAGAAGAGCATGGAGGGCTGGTGAGATGGCTCAGTGGTCTAAAGCACCTACTTAGAACAAGCTTAGCAAAGCACAGGGACCGTGGTTCAATCCCCCAGCACCAC
>NW_004524582.1:34126647-34129423 GCF_000260255.1 Octodon degus
TCTATGAGGTATGGTCTTGTTATTTTGATTGGGATTTCTTTAAATATGTATAAAAATTTTTGCACTGTCCTGGGGTATTGTCATTTGCACTGTCCTGCTGCTTCCTAACCAAGAACAAGGGATGTCTTTCCACTTTTTTAATACCCTCTTCAGTCTCCTTTTTCAGACTATCACATATGTAGTTTTTTATGTAAAGATCTTTTACTTCCTTTGTTAGATTGATTCATAAGTATTTTATTCTTTTGATGTTATTGTAAAAGATTTTAGAGTAAAAGATTTCAGTTTTTGACCCGTTAGTATGATTTTGACTCTTGGCCTGTCATAGCTTTTATAAGATTGAGAAAATGATCATGTATTCCAATTTTCTGTAGTTTTTTTTTTTTTTAAATCATGAATGGGTGTTGGACTTTCTTAAGTGCTTTTTCTGCATCTACTGAGATGATCATGTGATTTTTTTCTTTTTGTATTTAGGATAGGGCGTACCTGGGTGTTCAGGGTCTCACTGAGTAGCTTGGACTCACAGTGATCCTCCTGTCTGCAGCTTCCCGAGTGCTGGGATTATAGGCGTGTGCCACCCTGCCCAGTCTTAATTGCTGTCTCAGTGCACCCTGGGGGTGGGGCCGGCACAAAAGGCCCAGTAATTGAACTCCTGGCCCCTGTGTCTGACTAAGCAGGTGCTTTAATCTACCAAGCTATTTGGCCAGCCCTAGAAGGTTTTTTTTTTTTGTTGTTGTTGTTGTTGCTTTTTGGCTGGCTCTGGCAAGGCGTAGAGAGCTGAGGATTGAACCATGGTCCCTTACACTTAACTGGGTTTGCCCAAGCAGGTGTTTAAACAACTGAGCTAACCCACTTGCCCACAATCATGTGATTTTTGTCTTTGGCTCTGTTGATGTGGTATTTTACATTTATTGATCAGCATATGTTGAACAATCTCTGCATTCCTGGGTTGATTCCTACTTTGTCATAGTGTATAATCTTCGTGATGACTTGCTACATGTTGTTTTCCAGTATCTGATTAAAGAGTTTGAATCTATATTCATTAGGGAGACACTCATTGGTGTCTCTGTGTACCCCAGAAACAAATGGCAGCAGGAATGAGGAAAAGATGGATAAGAGATAAGAGCTGGGTTCAGGTGGAAGTCTGTGCCAGAGAAAGCTCACTTTTATAATAAAGCCACTCTCTTTATTCCTTATTAACCCATTATTTATTAATGCATTCATCTTGATAGCAGAGTCCTTAAAATACAATCACCTCTCAAAGCTTCCATTAGAATATTATTTTGGTGAAGTGTGCGCCTCATAAATTCTGTTTTTGTTTTGTTTTGAGACAGGGTCTCATTATGCAGCTCGGGCTTAGCTGGAACTTGCAGTGATACTCCTGCTTGGGCCGTCTACGTTCTGGTTTTCCAGGCATGCATCACCATGCCTGGTGGTACAACTTGGATTCTGGAGGACCAACTTTTCGATCCACAGCATCAACCATTCAGATTAAGGCATGGTGGGCTCTATTTCAGTTTGTGTGCTCAAAGTTATGATAGGTAGGATTGGGTACAACCTTGCTAAGTCTAACTACATCATATTAAAGCCAACATTTATTAAAAATATTTTTGTGGCTTTCATGGGGGTAGTTAACTCATCAGCTACACTTTTTCTTTTGCTACAGTTTAATTAGCAGCATTTTCTGATGGTGCACAAAATAATGTGTGTTGTGTCACCATTGGCATATTACATTAGATAAAATGCCTCGAATATATCAAGGCTTGATATTATAGAATGAACTGAAAAACTGGCCAGGTGTGGTGGTGCATACCTGCGATTCCAGCACTCAGAAGGTTGAGGCAGGAGGATCGCTGTGTGTATTCTTTTTTTCTATTTTAGGACAGAGTCTACAGGGTCTACAGGGTCTCACTATATAGATCGGACTCTTAGTGATCTGCCTGTGTTCATCCATCCAAGCACTGGGATTACAGGTGAGCGTCACCATGCCCAGTCTCAATCACCTCTCAGTCACCTCTCAGTCACCTCTTAGCATGCCTCAGGGTCAGCAGCATGGCATGCCGGGATCGAACTCAGGCCTCTGTGTCTGCCTAAGTAGATGCTTTAATCCCGAGCTATTTGGCTGGCCCTACTCTGTGAGTATTCTTGATTCCTATATTTAGTTTCTTATCGTGGGCTTGGATTAGGGAGTATCTTAATGGTCTTATGCTTTTTGAGATAACCCAAATCAGGTCCCAATCAGGGAGAAAATGATGGTCATGCCTACAGATGTAGAGATGGATCCGATCCCCTGCAGTGAGGCAGGCACTGACCCTTGACTGGTTGCCGCCACCAAAGTGTCAATGCTGAGCTGAATGGTGAGGCCGAGGGGAAACAGTTCTCCCCTCAGGCTGAGCTACCACCAGTAGGAGAACTTGCCCATATCCTGGAGGTAATGGGATAGAAGCTGTAGCCTGAGGCAGGAGTATGGCACAGGAGCCCAGGCACTCAACTGCAGGATACAGGTCTTTCTTCTACACTTAAGACTGACAATGGCTCAGTCTATACAACAGTAAAACTTCCTGTATTTCCCTTACTGCATGAATCCCTTATAACCCTGAAGTTTGAGGGATTGTTGGATGTACTCATCATATGCTCAAAATTCAATTATAAAAGCAAAAGAAAGAACCCTTTCTTACAAAATTCACCTCATAATAGACTTTATTATTGTTATATACTATTAACTTTATTTTTTTTTAAATTTTATTTATTTATTTATTTGAGAGAGAGAGAGAGAGAG
>NW_004524582.1:34129523-34130145 GCF_000260255.1 Octodon degus
TCCACTGAGCCATCTCCCCGGCCCCAAGCACCATTTATTAAAGAGGCTATTTTTCTTCCAGTTCAGGGTGTTTGGCCCCTTTGTTAATGACAAGGTAACTGAGTATGTTTGGAGTTCTTTCTGCATTTCCTACCCTGTTCCATTGATTCCTATATCTGTTATTTATTTATTTTTTTAAATTTAGTATAGGGTCTCACTGTGCAGCTTGGACTTGTAGTGATCCTCCTGTTTAAGCCTCCCCAGTACTGGGATTACAGGTTTGTGCAAACACACCCAGTTTTGGTGGCTGGCAGGGCACGCCCATGGTGGGGCTGGCATAGCATGCTGTACTGGGGATTGAACCTGGCTTCTTCCACTTGCCAGGCAGGTACTTAGACCACTGAGCTATCTCCCCAGCCCCATGTCTGTTTTTCTTTGTTGTTGTTTGTTTGCTTGTTTTTTGTCAATACCATGCTAATTTTTGTTACAGTATCTTTGTAGTTTAAAGCCAGGGGTTTTGATGATGTGTGCCTTGCCTTTGTTTCCTTGAATTGTTTCTGCTATTCAAGGTCTCTTTTGGTTCCAAATAGATTTTAGGGGGCTCAGGGAAATGGCTCAGTGGAATAAGTGCTTCCCTGGCAAG
>NW_004524582.1:34131183-34133514 GCF_000260255.1 Octodon degus
TCGAACCGCGGTCCCTGATGCTTTTGCCAAGCTTGCTCCAAGTAGGTGCCTTAGACCACTGAGCCATCTCTCCAGCCCCACTATTAACTTTAAAAAGACGACTAGGGATGGAATTACAGCAGAAAGACAATTCCATCAGGAGAAATTTTTTTAAAAAGCTAGGCAGGATCCTTTGGAAAGATCTTCATACTGGACAGTGGACGGACCCAGCCTAGTGCTAAGTGGAGGTCAAGGGTATGCTTATGTCTTTTCAGAGAATGCTAAATGGCCAGTCTGGGTGCCAGAGCATGCTGTCTGGCTATATTAGAGACTTAGAACCAGAGAATGAGTTGATTCTACCTTTATTTATTTTATTTTATTTTTTTGCGGAACCGGGGGTTGAACGCAAGCCACTGCGCTTGCCAGGTAAATGCTTATTCCACTGAGCCAGCTCCCCAGCCCCATGATTCTACCTTTAAAGCAGCTGATACTTAGTCCTGTGCAGTGATGCTTCAGAGATTACTGTACAGCTGATAGACAGGGATGGGGCTAGAACTGACTTGAGGCCAATTAAAGTAATTGATCCAGGATGCCCAGGAGGTGTTAACCAAAAATAGAAATCATGGGGCTGGTGAGATGGCTCAGTGGTCTAAAGCACCTACTTAGAAAAAGCTAAGCAAAGCACAAGGACCGCGGTTCAATCCCCCAGCACCACATGCCAGCCAGCCCCGCCCCCTGGTGGGCTGAGCTGGCCACACACACACACACACACACACACACAAATAAACAAATAAATAAATAAATTTTTTAAAAAAAGATTTTGTTCCTTCCAAATTCTTCTTGTAAGAAATCTCTGCTAATTGTCTTATATACAGAAAAAAATGACTAGTCTATTTATAATTATAAATTTACAAAATTGTAAAAGGTTATTATAATTTAATGTGGCCAAAAATATATCTGAGTGCAGTCTGGTGTTATAGACAGATTATCTATGTATGTCTGTTTGTCCATTCTGTAAACAGCTGATTTTCATCTGAGCTCAACAGTTTTTTCTCTTTTTTGTTTGTATTTTCTGATCATTTGTTCAAAATTTGACCTAGTTTATAGATTTAAAAGCAAACTGCCACCTGGTGAATTTTATATCAAAATTGGTTTTCTCAGAGGTCATGAGAAATTTGTTAAGTTGGCTCGGGAGACCTTTCAGGCTTGGAGAATTATTGATTGAGATTCCCTCTGGTAAAGAAAGAAACTTCCTGGGAAAAATCCCAGCCTTTGCTCATTAATCTCCATAGCCTCATAGGACACACCAGAGTAAATGTTATTAAAATACATTATTGTGGGCTGGTGAGATGGCTCAGTGGTCTAAATCACCTACTTAGAACAAGCTTAGCAAAGCACAGGGACCAAGGTTCAATCCCCCAGCACCACATGCCAGCCAGCCCTGCCCCCTGGTGGGCACACACACACACACACACACACACACACACACACATAAATAAAAAAATTAAAAAAAATTATGTAGGTTTAAAAAAATACATTATCGTGATATGTTTACATTGCTCATTCCTCAAAATATCAAATTTTCTAAACAATAAGGTTTTTTCTTTAAAGATTCTCTGGTGCAAAGGTTTTCAAATAATTATAACAACTGATTGTTACTTTTATAGTATTGAATGTATTCATGCCTGCAGATATGCAAGTCTTTCAAAGTGTGTAATGAGGATTGTTTATAGTGATAGACTTTTCTTCCAGATTCAGGCATCTACCTTTAACAAAAACTTATGTGGTGTACATCCCATTAAAGGACAACAAGGAAAGTAAAAATTTCTTATGTATTAGATAGAGATGATTAAAAGGGTTATGCTATGTCAAAATGGAAATTTAAGTGTGTTACAAAATGTCATCATAATTGTCATGCTGCAATATTATGTATGGATTTTGATTTCTAACTTTCTGTGTAAAATATGTAACTGTTGGTTAACATTCTCTAGGGATTCAAATATCAGAACATCTGTAGTGGTTAGAAAATAACAGTTCTGTTTTGTATTCTAAGGTGTTTGATGTTCATATAAGACAGTAATATTAAGCTTATTGCTTCCATGACAATGTAATGTAATTGATCTTCTCTTCCAAATGCTCCACAACTGAGCTTTTCTTTTTTGTAGACCAAAAATGTTTTTTTTTAATAATACACTGCATACATTCTTCCCAGTGGTTAATTGCTGTACAAGATGCAGACCTGTGATCCTACTTACAAACACCATTAGTACAAATCATTCTATTCATTAAGAGAATGCAACTATATATCTATCCCAACCACTTTGAATACACAGATACAAAATGGACATTCAT
>NW_004524582.1:34133614-34137058 GCF_000260255.1 Octodon degus
GGTCCCTGATGCTTTGCCAAGCTTGTTTCAAGTAGGTGCTTTAGACCACTGAGCCATCTCTCCAGCCCCGGAAAGAATGTTTTGATTGTTGAGGATATAATTGACACTGGCAAAACAATGCAAACAGTGCTTTCACTGGTTAAGCAGTATAATCCAAAGATGGTCAAGGTTGCAAGCTTGCTGGTAAAAAGGACTCTTCGAAGTGTTGGATATAGGCCAGACTTTGTAGGACTTGAAATTCCAAACAAGTTTGTTGTTGGGTATGCCCTTGACTATAATGAATACTTCCGAGACTTGAATCACATTTGTGTCATTAGTGCAACTGGAAAAGCCAAATACAAAGCCTAAGATGAGAGTTCAAGGTGACTCAAGAAACACTGGGAGTCCCATTGATATTGCCAGCAGAATTATCAGATGCTCTAGTTTTGTGGCCATCTGCTTAGCAAAGCTTTCTGCATGAATCTTCTAAGAATTTTATCTATTTTGTATCTTAGAAATGTCAGTTGCTGCATTCTTGAAATTTTTATTTGTACTGTGAGCCTACAGACTATCAGTCCCCTTTGGGTGGGTTCATTAACTTGTGAATGACAAAAAAACCTCAAACTACACTACTATGAAATAAGAATATTGAAATTGCAAGAAATGTTTAAAGAAAAAATATTAGTTTTTTAGTTGGTATTTTAATTTTTGTATATTCAGTAAAGAACAGAAATGATTAAATATTATGCAATATATTACCATGTATTTAGAAAAGTCAGAAATGGTCACTTTTTTCATTGATATTGATGACAGCATCTAGGAGGTTTGCTCAGTTGAAAAAAAAATGTCTTGGTAGTGTTGACTTTTTTCCGACTAGTTAATTTCCCATTAATTTTTGTCAATGGTTTCTTTTAAATGCAAATAAATAAATTTTAAAAAGTAAGAAAAAAATGTATTTGGAACAAGGTCTCACTATGCAGCTCAGACTTGTAGTGATCCTCCTGTTTTCAGCCTCCCCAGCACTGGGGTTATAGGCCTGTGCCACCATGCCCGGTCTTGGTGTCTGGCTCAGTGTGCCTGGGTGTGGAGTCACCGCAGCACACGGTACCAGGATTCGGACCCTGGTCCTTGTGCTTGCCTAAGTAGGCACTTAGTTCACTGAGCTATCTTGCCAGCCCCAGGATACATTTTTTTTTTTTTTCCGGGAACCAGGGATTGAACTCAGACCCTTGCACTTGCTAGGGAAGCACTTATTCCACTGAGCCATCTCCCCGGCCCCGCCAGGATACATTTTATAATATAGTTTAGAAGGAATCACCCAAGAATAATATACAAGTACAGGAAATCTATCCACACCCTAAATACTAAAAACTCCAGGACCTGGATCCTAATATTCTGCAGGAGTCCACATGAAAACCTAGAGTCCATAAAAATGCCACCCACAAGTGCAAGTGGAAGCCTAGAGCCCACAACAGTCTCATGGGTCTCAGTGTGATCTCTTCTACCTGGGGAGAAACAGCCAGCAACAATGAGGTAAAGATAGACAAGAAGACAAGAGCTGGGTTAAGTGCTGACTCATCTGCCTGACTGGCAAGATGATACCCCCCCCACCCCAGCAAAAGTATGAACATTTATTTATACCTTTGCAAAGTTAGCAACATGTGACACAAGGTTTCCTAGTGACTAATAGCCAACATTAACCTGTCAGGATGCTTATCTCAGGACTGAGGTAGCTTGCCTGCTTTAGGCACTGAGGCCTAATCCCACTTTCACACATTTGACCAATTTTCTAGCTTCTGTGGCTCCCAACAGGCCTGCTTCACAGATATGTGCTGGAAAGGCACAAAGGTCAGTGGTGGAAGTTAGAAAGTTTATGCCAGTGGGATGAAGGATGATTGCTAGCAGGCTGAGGGATCATTGCTAGCACTGGAGCTAGGAAGCAATGCTCAAAGTAAGCATCAAAGCTTCCCCTAAGTACCACAGCCATCCTCAGCAACAGTGAGGTCCTGAGCTCCTCCAGCAATGAGGAAAGCTGAGTTCCCATCAGGAAAGCCAATGTGACAAGTTTCTCCATGAGGCTAAACAGTGTACCATGTTCCTTCTCTAGAGCCAGGAAGTGATGCTCAAGATGAAGACTAAATCTCTTCCAAAGCTCATTAGGAAAGCCAGAATGATAAGGCCCTCCAGCAGAACAGCCCAAAAGAACGAGCAGCTTCTAACAGCTTCTTCAAACAGCATCCCTAACAGCATTTTGGCAGCTTCTCCTGTTCTACCCTTTATATTGCTGGCAACAACCCTTAGGTGAGCTCCCACACCCAGCACTATGTTAGTTTAATACAATGGTTCTGGGCTGATCTTATTTGCTATGGCCCATACATAAAATTTTATGAAACATATTAGTTTGACACCTAAGGTGCAAAGATCTTGAATACATATACTTGTTTCATAACTGTGCTGTGCTATGAGTGTAAGTCCACATTATCTTACCAAAGCGTGAAACATCAAGGGGAGGTGAAACAAGGTGCCCCTGTTACAGCCAGCTCACCTTTTGAAACTGAGTCATCTTGTCAACTATGTGTTAACCAAGTACACCAGGAGCCCAGCTGAGCCCAGCTTAAATTGTTGATCAGCCCATTCATAAGGCAATAAATTTTGGGATGGCTTATTATTTAGTAATAGAAAACTAGTATGCCCAGGATGCCAGGATTCAAGGACATGTAGATTGCAAATTATCTGGCAAATACTATGTGGCATATAGGTAGCAGATTTCCTTTTCTCTTTTTTTTTTTTTTTTTCTGGCTGGCTCCGAATGCCTTCAGGGCAGGTTTGGTTGGTTTGAGTTGTGGGGATTGAACCACAGCAACCTGAGCCTGACTGCTTTGTTGAAGCAGCCACTTAAAGAACTGAGCTAAGGGGCAGGCCTCCTCCTTTTCTCTTAATTTGAATTTGGGTGTCTTGTTAGATGATGCTGAGTTATACAGAAATATATGTAGAGACCAGTAAATAAGACATCCACAGCATTTGGTTCAAGGCCAAATTATAAAATTAAAAGCTTGTAAACCCTGGAGCTCAAGGTTGTATACAGATCTGAAGAGAAGGGTTTCTTCCTCCTGTGCTCATCTTCCTGTGAGCCACTTGATCTATGGAAGGGGTTGGTCTTGTACCCAGTAGCAGATGGGAGGCAGTGGTTTCCTCCTTGCTATCTCTCAGGTCATTGTCTCTGCCCCTCCTTAGATACTTATACTGAGGAGTTAAGAATATTGGTAGGAAATGGGTAATCTTTTACTCTGGCATTGAAGAGAGGGGCTCAGGCCCTTCAGTTCACAAAGATCAGGGGAGACTTGGATCTCTAAGATGGAATGTGTGAGATGTGCTAGAGGCTTAAAATAGTTTTGAAGGGGCTGGTGAGATGGCTCAGTGGTCTAAAGCACCTACTTAGAACAAGCTTAGCAAGCACAGGGACCG
>NW_004524582.1:34137158-34139788 GCF_000260255.1 Octodon degus
AGCCCTGCCCCCTGGTGAGCTGAGCTGGCCACACACACACACAAATAAAAATTAAAAGAAGAGCATGGAGCAGCTTACTTCAAGTCCTCTACGAAAACAAATTCCAGCCCAGACTACTATAACCTGCAAAACTCTCTTTCAAGTTTGATAGAGAAGTGAAATACTTCCATGACAAAGAACAACTAAAGAATTTCATGATGACAAAGCCAACCCTACACAGACTACTAAAAGATATTCTGAAGGGGACCAAAATAACCAGAACTCCATGAATGAGAATGGAAAGAACCCACCAAATAGGGTGGGTTAAACAATTAAACACAGGAGAAAAAGGGGTAAACAACAGCAGGCAAATAACATGTCAGTCATAAATCAATACATCTCAATTATAACCATCAATGTAAATGGACTCAATTCACCAATTAAAAGAAATAGACTGGCACAGTGGACCAGGAAGCAAAATCCAATAATATGCTATATGCAAGAAACACACTTAACTCATAAAGAGATTCATAGGCTGTTGTATGTTATGGGTCGGTGCCGAAAGAAATGACGAGAAGACCTGATGAATGTAGCTTCAGAGGTCTCACTGAGATTAGTCTCTTTCCAAGTGAGCCCAGAGCCTCAGAAGCATCTCACATTTATTGAGGGGTGAAGGCAGACTAAGGAATGTGCATAATAATTACCTAAGTGAATACAAACTACTATCTCTATTAACTTCCACCATTTGCTGAACACTAGGTTCACACAAATGCTAGCCTATAACATCCCAAGCAAGGGATCAAAGGACAGGGAGCCTGCAGGAGAAGCTGTTATCTGCTGCCTTGGGTCCCAGCTTTCTGGGAATTGTAAACAGACAGCAACCCTCCTCGGGCTCAGTCCAGTGTTTCCTGCTCTCTTGGGACATCAGGCTTTTGTCTCAAATCTATATCTCTACAATAGGCTGAAAGTCAAAGGATGGAAAACAATACTACATGCCCCAGAACCTCAGAAAAAAGCAGGGGTAGCAATCCTGTTCTCAGACAGTCTCTATTTCAAACCAAGAATGATCAAATGAAATAAAGAAGGCCACTACATACTGGTTAGGGGAAAAATTCAAGAGGAAGAGGTAACACTCATAAATATGCGTGCACCAAACATGGGAGCACCCAACTATATAAGACAAATCTTAATCTATATGAAAAATCTAATATCCAATGCCACAATCTTAACAGGAGACCTTAACACTCCCTTATCCCAAAAAGATAGGTAAAACAGACAAAAAATTAGCAAAGTAGCAGAACTTGGAACAAATGGACTTAGTGGACATATACAGAGTTTTCCACCCAACCGCAGCTGAATACACATTTTTTTCAGCTGCACATGGGAAATATTCTAAAGTAGACCACATACTAGTCCATAGGTCATGCTTAAATCTATGCAAGAAAACAGAGATTATCCCGTGCATATTATCTGACCACAATGCAATGAAACTGGAAATAAATGATGAAAGAAACCACAAAAAATCCCCATAAACACATGCAAATTAAACATCACCCTCCTCAGCAACCAATGCATTACTATTAAATTAAACAAGAAATTAAATAATATCTACAATTCAATGAAAATTCAAGCACAACTTATCAGAATTTATGGGATGCAATGAAAGCAGTTCTTAGAGGGAAATTTATAGCTGTGAACTCACATATTAGGAAAACAGAACTGGAACAAATAAATATCCTCATGCTGCACCTGAAATGTCTAGAAAAGGAAGAGCAAACCAAACCCAAAGCCCAAAGATGGGAGGAAATTATAAAGATTAGAGCAGAAATTAATTCAATCGAGATGAAGAAAACAATTCAAAGAATTAATGAATCAAAAAGTTGGTTCTTTGAAAGATTAAATAAAATTGATAAGCCCTTAGCTAACCTCATCAAAAAGAGGAAACAAAAAACTCAAATACAAGCAATAAGGAATGAAAAGGGTGAAATTACCACAGACTCAGTAGAAATGCAGATCATCAATAGCTGCTTTTAGAATCTCTACTCTCACAGAATAGAAGGCACAGAAGAAATGGACAGATTTCTAGAAAGGTACAAATTACCAAAACTGAAACAAGAAGATATAAGAATTCTCAAGAACCAGTAGCCCAATAACAGCCAATGAAATACAAAATGTAATACAAAACTGACCATAAAGAAAAGTCCAGGGGCCGGGGAGGTGGCTCAGTGGAATAAGCGCTTGCCTGACAAGCACAAGGGCCTGAGTTCAATACCCGATTCCGCCAAAGAAAAAAAAAAAAAGTCCAGGGGCTGGGGAGATGGCTCAGTGGAATAAGCCCTTCCCTGTCAAGCGCAAGGTCCTGAGTTCAATCTGTGGTTCTGCAAAAAAAAAAAAAAAAAAGTCCAGGGGCCGGGGAGATAGCTCAGTGGAATAAGCGCTTCCCTGGCAAGCGCAAGGGCCTGAGTTAAATCCTCGGTTCTGAAAAAAAAAAAAAAGCTTTATAGAGAGGGCTGCTGCAGACCACAAATTATTGAGTCTGGGGGAGGTCCAAAGCCCGTCCTTTTTCTGCCCGTTGGGCCAGATTGGAATGGGCAAATCCCACCTCTTTTCTGGTCACAGCTGGAAGCCCTAGGGCTAATGATTGCAGGGGC
>NW_004524582.1:34139888-34140180 GCF_000260255.1 Octodon degus
AATAAATAAATAAGAAAAATTAAAAAAAATAGTTTTGAAGATTTAACACATATATAGGGTCTGCCCCAAAAATGTATATACAATTCAGGAAAAGAAAAACTTGTATAATTTTTTTTTTAATGAGCAGAATATATTTATTGAGAGAAAGAAAGCTCCTGTCCAAGACAGGGACAGGAGGGGAGCCTGAGCAGGTAGTTCCCCAGGAAGCTGTCTCTTCCAGGGACTTTATAGTGTAAAACCATGTGAGGCTAAGGTAGAGAGAATGGGAACTCGCTTAGGTGGGCAGGAGGTG
>NW_004524582.1:34140525-34163770 GCF_000260255.1 Octodon degus
GCTCAGCCCACCAGGGGGCGGGGCTGGCTGGCGTGTGGTGCTGGGGGATTGAACCGCGGTCCCTGTGCTTTGCTAAGCTTGTTCTAAGTAGGTGCGTTAGACCACTGAGCCATCTCACCAGCCCCTATACTAAATTTTTTGAGACATCATGAGGTTAATAGACGTTATCTTTGGCCTCTACACTTACAAGAGGTGCTCATAGTTGTGGCTGTCAACTTCCAGACATTTATCAGTATGGCAAACTGCTGATGTGTGTATACTTATTAATAATTTTATATTGATCACATATAATATTTAGAGTGTATTACACTGTTATTACAAAAATTTCACCTCTTAATATTTTATTTTATTTTTATTTATTTATTTATTTATTTTTGCAGAACCAGGGATTGAACTCAGGCCCTTGTGCTTGCCAGGCAAGCACTTATTCTACTGAGCCATCTCCCCAGCCCCCAACTCTTAATATTTTAAATATAAATTTAAAATTACATTGGTGTTTCACATTTTATTTTTATTGGATGTCACTGCCTTAGGAGGTGGACTGTTATTTCAAAGTTCAAGCTGCCTCCTCAACAGATCAGATATCAGAGAAGCTAACTGAACTTAAAAATAATTGTCATTATATTCTTTACATTTTTTTTTTTTTTTTTTTTGCGGAACCAGGGATTGAACTCAGATCCTTGCATTTGCCAGTCAAGCGCTTATCCTACTGAGCCATTTTCCCGGCCCCTATATTCTTAATATAATCAGGAATGAATAATATATTAATATAGCCAACAATACCCACATACATAATCTATTAACTGATACACACAAAGTTAAATGCAAAGATATTCCTGGTGAATGAAGTTCCGCACCTGCAGGAGGTTCTGCCTTAAAACTGGGACAGCCAAAGACCCTGGGTTCAACCTTCAGCACCAGAAAATAAATAAATAAAGCTATAACCCCAAACCTGGCATCCTGGCTTCAATTGGCCTGGGGTTGGTGTAGCCTGCTGTTGCCCAGGCATTGAGGGGGTGGGGCCAGAAGGCTGTCCAATCAGAGACACTTAGGCGAGGCCTGCCCAATCAGGCACACAGCCAGAGGCTTTTACCGTGTCACGGGCCTTTGTGTGGAGCCCGCCAATCTTGCGGTCCGTGTACTGGCGTCTTCTGCTCTGCTCCGTTGTCCTGCGTGTCCTAAGTCCCTTCAGCCGCCTTTCTCGTCCTGCTACTTGAAGGGGTGCAAGAGCCACAGGGAGGACGCCGGAGACCCCGGAAATGGTGAGTGTGCGGCCCAGAGTCCCGGGACTGGGAGGGCGGCTGCTTGGAGCCAAGGGAACCGGCCGTGCGGGATCGGGCCTCTCCGAGGTCCACTCCGGAGTCTGCAGGTCCCAGTCTGCTCTGGACAGCTCGGCCTCGGCGTGCTCGGCTGCGGGCGACACCTGCGGCCCTGCTCCCTCCTGCCTGGTGACTTCTCTGGGCGGCTCGGCCTCGGTGTCCTAGGCTGCGGTCGACGCCGGGGCCCCTGTGCTCTCCTTGCACGGTGACCTTGCCCCTCGCGGGTTGCCTTTCTGTCTCCCTCCCCTCTCCTGGTTGCGTGGTGCAGACCGCAAAAATCCTCGAGAGAAGCCTGACACCGAGCTCCCTGACCAAATTCTTTTATTCTTTTTGTATTTTTATTTATTTATTTATTGCAGAACCGGGAATTGAACTCAGGCTCTTGCGCTTGCCAGGGAAGCGCTTATTCCATTGAGCCATCTCCCCGACCCCCCCGACCAAATTCTTAAAGGCCAAGTTTCTCTTTCCACAGCATTATCGATTGATAGTTTCTCAGGCTATGTTTCAAAACACAGTAGTTTCGTGTTTTTTTTTTTTTTCTCCAAGTATTGGGTGTTGCTTTTTAAAACATTTGTTTTCTGTTTGTGAACGTTTCGTACGAACGAAAAGTAGAAGGGGATCACTTGACCCCTTGTTTAAAAAATTTGTGTCTGTGTCTTTCCTTTTGTCCAAAAGAATGTCTTTCGGTTAAGCTTCCCCCTTGGAGACTTTACAGGTAACATATCAAAAGCCCTTCCATCTTTCTCGGGATCTGGCTTTCAGAACTGTCCCACTGCTGTGTCGCTGGCCTTTGGAGTGTCTAATTCGTCTTAGTCTCTAGGCCCCTCTAGCTAAAGAGCCTGAGGTGTGGGTGGAGCCCTGCAGGCCTGCTTGGTGCCCTCTTGGAAAAGGCTTTCCATACCTCACTGCTGTCGATAGTGCTACAGTGAACTGAGAGTGCAGCCATCTCTTCGCATTCACATTTCAATTCTTTTGAATACATCCCCTTATTGGAACCGGGGATTGAACTCAAGCCCTTGCGCTTGCCATGGAAGCGCTTATTCCACTGAGCCATCTCCCCGGCCCAGTTTTTTTATTTCTTTGAAAAATTTTTACACTATGGCCCAAAATGGCTATACTGTACTAACTTTAAATTCACATCCATAACGTGCTGGGTTCTGTTTTCCATACCTATGTCTTTGAAATACTTGGTGTCTTTCAGTTTTTTGATAATGGCCATTCTAACAGCTGTGCTCAGGCTGCAGAAGGTCTGCTATTTGCTGCACTGTATCCACCAGACAAACTAGTTAGAATCTAGATTGTTGAGGAGCCACTGGGAGAGTATGCTGGTTTGCTCATCCAGGAATAAATGGGAATCTGCACTTTTTAACCTTTTCTCCACTACTGCTGGGGACTGCAGTTCAAGAAAGAGCTTGCACATTCATTGCAAACCACTTACTTGTGATGCAGGGAGATATACACATGTCCATGACACTTGGCTTCCAGAGCTTGGGAGTTTAAGATGCATTCCCTCAAATGGAAGGTGTTACAAGTTGCAGCACTCAGTGCATGGACAGACTCTTTCCAGGAGGAGCTGATAGGAAATTGTCCCTGGATTGAGCTTCAGGAACAGGATTAGAAAGTGCTGAGCTCCCACTCAAGGGAAAGATTGTAGTTTGTTGACTCCATAAAACTGAACAAGACTAAATAGAAACTAAGCTGTCAGTGGTCAGTAATCCCTTCCAAAGAGAAACTGACTTGTTGAGTTTTAACCCCTTGTCTGCCCTGACCCAGAGTGTGAAGCATGTGGAAGTACCTGCATGAGTATAGTCAACAATAGATTTCTGTATGGCTTATGGTCATGCTCCCCATGCATTAGGTGAGCTGAGATCCAAATGACAGGGAGCTCTATAGAGTTAGGCTACTATGTATATCTCACTTCCCAGGGTGATTCTGGGTGTTGAAGATTCTTTCTCAGTTATATGGTGCATTGTCTCATGTAGGAGTCATGCCTAAGTGTGCCTTAGCTTTTCCTACTCGTGTGATGTTCTTGTTTTTTTCCCAGTTGCCTCTTGCTTCTTCTATGACATTCTCAGAGGGACTCACACATAAGGAGATGTTCCTTCAGTATGGCCATGGGTAGAGGGAGGGACAGTTCTTCCTATTATACTATTAGCTGCTTTTCAGGAGTGAGTACTAGGGTTTGAACCCAGGGCCTTGCATTTTGTGGATGCATATTCTGCCACTGAGCTATTTCCCTCAGACCCAACAGCTGTCTTTTGATTGTGTTTACTCTATTCACATTTAATGTCATTCTTGATATGATTGGTTATATACTGGCCTTTCTGTTGTTTTTAATAATGCAAATATTCCCTGCATCTGTATGGATTCATCTACAAATGGTGTTTTTATTGTGATCTCTTGATCTTTATTGTTGAAATATTACACTCACACATGATGGACAATGATAGCTGCCCCTATGGCTCGTGTAATTCAGATATTTCCTGGATAATTTCGTATATATTTACCAATCAGTTGCATTTTAGAATTTTTGGTTTTGCTCTCTTTCCTTAAAACATGTTGAAATTTTGCCAGGACTACATAGATTATATTTGATGAGGGGAAATGGTCATGTTTCTAATGATGAGTTTTATCTACACAGATGGCATGTATAGTCTAATCTTAGATTCTCTGTAAATCTGTTTCATAAATTTTATATAATTCTTTTGTAAAATATATATGTGTAATGGGAAGTTGTCACTGTATTGAGCTGGGGAAGCAGGAGTGGGAAGTACTGACCTTCCATTCCAGGGAGAGTTTGTTGTTTGTTGACTCCATTGACCTGATAAGGATTAGGTAGAATGACATCTATATGAAAGATATTTGGTATTTTTTTCTACTATTGGTTAAACTGGACATACAAGACCTAGAATAAGGTGACATATAAAAAATGCCTCATACATTATTTATCTGTTCTTGAGTGTGTGTCCTTTACTCCTAATTCCTGGGTTTCAGTACTTTGGATAGTGCTGCTGTATCCTCGTGTGTTACTATGTTATACATGTGCAAAAGTTCTGTAAATGTACGTGTGGGATATGGGAGTATCCTGGTTTTCCAGGGTAGGTAACAATTTATAACATCATGAGAGTTCAGTTGTTTCATGTATTTATTCCTTCCTATCTATATAATGTTATTACATACTTTAATTTCTAATGAGGCTGAGCTTTCTTAAGGACTATTGAACAGATGCCTCCTATATGAAGTGGCTGTTCAAGTTTCTTGCTTTTCTCCTGGGGTGTCTGTCTTTCCCACTCTCATAGAAAGTGTTTGGTCATATGTAAGGGAATTAGTTTTTCTGCTCTGCCAGTTTTCTTTGTACTCTTTACTGATTTTATTTTTGATGAGAACTTTTATTTCATATAGCCTAACATGAATATTATATTTTAAATATTGTGTTGTATGAATTTAAGAAAGAATTCCTATAACAATTTTAGAGTGTTTTATAATTTGCCTTTATATTTAGCTATTTTACCTTTGAAAGTGATTTATTAGGATGAATAAAGAAAGGATACAGTAGGATTTTTTTTTGCTAGACAGATAGCCCATTGCATAGAAGCTTTCGTTGGAAAATGTATCTTTTTCTGCAGTTGGAGTCATTTGTGTGTCTAAAACATGTGGTTCTAAATGGCAATGGAATACCCATCACTGACAAAACTAAACAAAAAAAGGCATACAAATGAAGGACCATTTTGTATCTGTATATACAAAATAGTTAGGATAGACATACAGCTACTTTCTCTTAATTCAATGAGAAGAAATATTTGTACTAATAGTGTTTGGACAGGATATCATGTCTGCATCTTGTACTATGAATAACCACTATGAAGACAACAATATGCAATGTATTAATTATTGAAACTGTCCCACTTACTGGATTTGAAACTGTCTCATTGCTATTTGTTTCTCAATAAAATTAATAAAAAATAATAAAACATGGTTCTTTTTAAGAATTTTATTTTTAGTTCTACACACCTCTATTTATTCATTTCATTGTGAATTCTACACTGATTACTATAGTTTAATAGCATACAACCATGTACCATATAATGACATTTTGGTCATTGATAGACTTCATATATAATGGTGGCATGGCATATAACCTAGTTGTGGAGCAGGCTATACCACTTAAGTTTGTGTAAGTAGACTGATGTTTGCACAGTGATGGAAGCACGTAACAGTGCTTTTCTCCAAGGTATCCCTTTTGGTGAGACATAACGAAATATATACATACATATGTTACAACTAGAAAGTATATACTTGATTATGAATTTTTCTTATCAAATTTATTAGAGCTTTTATTTAGTTAATGAATGTGTGTGTGTGTGTGGCCAGCTCAGCCCACCAGGGGGAGGGACTGGCTGGCATGTGGTGCTGGGGGATTGAACCGCAGTCCCTGTCCTTTGCTAAGCTTGTTCTAAGTAGGTGCTTTAGATCACTGAGCCATCTCACCAGCCCTTTTTCTTTTCTTTTCTTTTCTTTTCTTTTCTTTTCTTTTCTTTTCTTTTCTTTTCTTTCTTTCTTTCTTTCTTTCTTTCTTTTTTTTTTCTGTTAAAGAACTATCTTTTGTCAAGATGTGATGGGACATGTCTGTAATCCCTGCTACTGAGAAGGCTGAGGTAGGAGGATTGTGAGTTTGAGCCCAGCCTGGCAAGTAGCATGACTAACAATAAAAAATGGTGAAGAATGGAGCTTAATGTGAGACCCTAAGTTCAATTCCCAGTGCAGAATGGTGGTGTGATTTTTTTTATGTTTTGTGGTATGTTCATTTCAATAACTTTAAATGTTGTTTTACTTTGAATTTTTTCTTCTACTTTCCTTTTTTTTCTTTTCCATAATTTTATTGATAAACAAATAGAAAGGAGACAGTTTCAAATCAAATTGGTAGGACAGTTTCAATAATTAACACTTTGCATACATTCTTCCTAGTGGTTAATTGCTGTACTAGATGAGGACATGATATCCTATTCACAAACACCATTAGAACAAATCATTATTTGTTAAGAGAATGTAACCATATATCTATCCTAACCACTTTGAATACACAGATACAAAATGGACATACATCCGTATACCCTTTTTTTGTTGTTCCATTATTTGAATATTATAGGTGTGTAAACTCAGCAAAATATTCTAAAAGAATCCAGTAGCCCGTAATAGGGTTGTCAGAAATTGTTGACATGAGTCCCCTACAGCTCAACAGAACAGCATGGCTTTACTTCTTATACTTCATTTTTATACTTTTCTGCTGGATGGTTAAGACCAAGGTAAAGCAAGACCTATGCAACAAGAGTTGTAGCTTTTGGATCTGATAAGGTCAGTGAAATCCCCTCAGGATTTATCCTGAGATCCTGTACGTCAGATTGTAGAACCTTTGTCAGTGTGTCGCTATGTGGATGAGTCATGGTCTACTTTCCTTTTCTAAACTATTGATATTGATGCTATGCTAATGAATTTTTTGTCTCTTTACCTGTTTACGTGTGTTTCCTTTTTAACCACAGTTTTAGATGGCTCCTACATTTTTAACAACTTTGTTGAGATATAATAGTGTATACTGCATGTCAAGTATATTTTTTATGTTATGTACACACCCATGAAGCCAACACCTCATTCAACATAATTACCGTGTTAGATACCCTGAAGTGTTTCCCAGTGCCCTTTTATCCTCTCTTTTCTGCTCTTAATATTTTCAGTGAGTGCATCATGGTTTATTCATTGTAGGGAATTGGTATACACAAAACACATTTCAATATTTTGCTCTTTTGTAACATCTTTTATTTGATTAATTTTATTTTATTGAGAAAACATAAGATTAAACATGAAAATTTTATAGATGAATGAATTAGCAACTAAGTACTGTCTACATTAAGAAAGGAATCATCAGTGATGACCCAGAATCCTCCTTCCTGCTTTTTGTCATATCAGTATTCTCTCAATTCTTCCTAGTAGCAACTACAATTTTCCTATTTCAGCTACTCCTACTAATATTCTTGTAAATTGTTTTGGTGCGTTCTCTCTGCGTAGGAGTAGAAATGATGATTCATGGCATTTAATTAAATATATTCTACTGAAAAATGTTCCAAAGTGACTGCCAACTTAAACTGCGCCAACAGCAGAACTCTACCAACAGTTCCAATCCTTTGATATCTGTGTGATTCTTAGTCTAGTGTTTTGTTTTGTTTCGTTTTTTTGTGGGTGGTACTGGAGATTGAATTTAGGATCTTGTGCTTGCCAAATAGGTGCTTATGCCGCTGAGCTATATCCCTGGCCCCTGTTTTAGAAACTATACCATGTGTTAATGGAAAGAATACGGTTTGAAGCTTATGGATGGAATATTCTGTTGATACCTGTTGAGACCATTTGATCTATGGTTTAGCCCAGATATTTCTTTGTGCGTGTGTGCGTGTTTTCTTTCTTTCTTGGTCTAGATGATCTGTCATGTGACTTGAGTATTACAGTTACCCACTATTACTGTACTGGGGCTTGAGTCTCTCCCTTTCCTCCCTTTATGTCCAGTAGAATTTGAATGTTTTAAAAACTGTATGTATGGATGCTGGACCTACCTTTCCGGAACTGTCCTCACCTCAGGAATGCAAAGTTGCATAAGCGATATATATATATGGTGGTAACCTAGTGCAGCGGTTTCCACACTGGGCTTTAGAGCGCGAGGTTGCCAGTTCATGCCCCCTTCACGACTCTTCGGGGCCGGGGAGATGGCTCAGTGGAATAAGCGCTTCCCTGGCAAGTGCAAGGGCCTAAATTCAATCCCCAGTTCCGCAAACAAAACAAAACAAAACAAAACTGTATATGTTTTCTCTCCCCTTTTTTTTTTCTGTATTTAGGACAGGGTCTACAGGGCCTACAGGGTCTCACTATGTAGATCGAATTTGTAGTGATTCCCCTGTTTTCAGCCTTCTGAGTACTGGGATTATAGGTGCACATCACCACGCCCAGTCTCAATCACTGTCTCTGCACGCCCTGTGGGTGGGGCTGGCACGGCACTCCGGGATTCAACCCCAGCTCCTGTGCTCTGCCTGAGCAGGTGATTTATTCTGCTGAGCTATCAGGCTGGCCCTAAACTTGAGAAGGATTCTTTTTTTCTTTGGCTGACTCAGGCTACCTTACGGGCAGGTCTGGTGCAGCATGTGAAGCTGGGGTTTGAACCATGGTCCTGTGCACCTGACTGAGTTTGCCCAAGCAGGCACTTTAAATAACTGAGCTAACCCATAAGACCCCCTTAAACTGTATATGTTTTATATGTTTTCTTGATGAACTTTATCACAATGTAGTGATCATCTTTGTCCTGATTGTGTCAGTAAAGCTATTCCTAAAAGACAAATAAGCTATTCCTGTTTGCTCTTAGGCTCTGCTTGCTTAGAGTATCAGTTTCTATTCTTTCACTTTTAGTCTGCATAAGGTTTTATAGAAGGATTTTTTTTTTTTTTTCTCCAAATGCCTTCAGGGCAGATTTGGTTGGCTTGAGTTGTGGGGATCAAATCACAGCAAACTGAGGCTGACTGCTTTGTTGAAGCAGCCACTTAAAGAACTGAGCTAAGGGGCAGGCCCCCTACATAAGGTTTTACAGATGAGGTGATGGGTTTTTGAAGGTAGTGAATTTTGGGGTCTTTTTAAAAAAAAGTCCTGCCAGCCAATCTATCTTTTAATATAAGAGAATTTGTTGTGGGTTCATAATTAATATAGGAATCCAAGTATCCCATTAAGATTTGAAGGCCTTTTATTAACTGAGCTCAGCAACCATCAACAGAGACCCCTGTTTCAGAGTCCAACTGAGCAGCCGTGAGCAGAGGACATGAGAGGTATATAAAGTGAAAAACCGCAAATGAAAATATGTAGCACTCATCCTGCTTGTCAAACAGATTTCTTTTCTTTTTTCTTTTTTTGCTATATATCTGGCTTTTTCTTCCTATACATCTGGCTTTTTCTTTCTGTTATTGCTTAAGGTCAGTGCTTTCTCAGGGTGCATTTCTTCCTTGTGGTTACTTGTTTTGCACATAGACCTGTTT
Organism: Octodon degus; assembly: GCF_000260255.1. Taxonomy (NCBI): domain Eukaryota; kingdom Metazoa; phylum Chordata; class Mammalia; order Rodentia; family Octodontidae; genus Octodon; species Octodon degus. Next base: position 34,149,905 of record NW_004524582.1, read on the forward strand.
TTGCAACTTTGGGGTGAGCTAAAATTTATCATGGAGTCTAGGTTTAGGCCATCATGGTCTTATTTTTTTTTTTTATTTTTTATTTTTTTGGTGGAACCGGAGATTGAACTCAGGTCCTTGCGCTTGCCAGGGAAGCACTTATTCCACTGAGCCATCTCCCCGGCCCCATGGTCTTATTTTTGTTTATAATGTTTTAAATGATCTATTTAAACATGCTTATTTCTCCTGTATTTATCTTCAGAATTTTGATGGTTTACTGATTTAATCACTTTTTTTTTCCTAGTTCTTATTTACGTAGGTACTCTTCTAATGAGGTTCACTCTTTCTCATGTTCCTGTTTTGTGTTTATCTTACTTCCTGTTCTATATGTAGGATTTCTTAGTAACTTATGCAATGCTGATTTAGTGCACTGATTCCTGTAGTTTATGCTTATCTTGGAATGTTTTGATTATCCTTTAATTCTGAAGGATGATTTTGGATGTAATAAACTAGGTTGACATTTCTTTTCTTTTCTGCGGGGGAGGGGGAGTAAACTCAGGCCCTTGCGCTTGCCAGGGTAGTGCTTATTTCATCGAGCCATCTCCCCGACCCCGACATTTATTTTCTTTCGTGACATGAAATATAGCGTTGCCTGCCTTCTTAGCCTTTACAGTTTCTACTTCGAAATCGGATATTCTGATGAGTTTGTGTTTTTAAGAGACTTCATGTTTTTCTCTTATATTTTCTCTTTTTTGTTCTGTGCTTCTGGCAGTGTAATTGTAACCTGTCATAGAGAGGCTCTTTTCTATCATGTCTATTTGGGTTTCTAAGTATTTCATGTATCTAGAGATGTGTATTTTGCCAGTGTTTAGGAAATATTCTGCTATTATACCACTGAATAAGTTTTCTGTGCTTTTAGTTTGTCATCCTTATATATTCTAATTCTATGTATACTTGGTCTTTTAATGGTATCCTATAGATTTTTTTATTTGTTTGTTCTTTTTGTGTTTTGACATACGTCTTGCTATGTAGCCCAGGCTCGCCTTGAACTTGCAGGGGTTTTCCTGTGCCAGCCTTTTGAGTGCTGGGATTACAGGCAAGTATCACTATACCGGGCTTGTAGATCTTGAATATTGTGTTCGTGTTCGTGTTCATGTTCAGGCACCCTCTCTCCCTCTCTCCCTCTCTCCTGTATTATTATCCGAGCATGATTGTTTTTCCACCTGATCTTGAAGCCTTGATATTTCTCCTTCTTTATATAGTCTGTTGTTAAGGTTTTCAGAAATGCCCTCTATTTGATTTACTGAGTTTTTCATTTCTAAGATGTCTTTTTGGTTGTTCCTCAGACTCTATCTCTTCATTGAATTTCTCTTTTATATCTTGCATTGTATTCCTAGTTCATTTAGCTATTTATTTGTATCTTCTTTGAATTCATTGTCATTTTAATCATTCTTTTGAGTTCTTCATTATTTCATCCAGTTTGAAATCAATGTGTTACGATCTTTTTTTTTTTTTTTTTTTTTTTTTTTGGTGGAACCGGGGATTGAACTCAGATCCTTGCATTTGCCAGTCAAGCGCCTATCCTACTGAGCCATCTCCCGGCCCATATGTCACGATCTTTTAACAGTATATTTTTTAAAATTTTATTTATTTGTGTGTGTGTGTGGCTAGCCCAGCCCACCAGGGTTGGGGCTGGCTGGCATGTGGTGCTGGGGGATTGAACCGCGGTCCCTGTGCTTTGCTAAGCTTGTTCTAAGTAGGTGCTTTAGACCACTGAGCCATCTCACCAGCACATTGTGTTATGATCTTTTGTAGGATTCATGTTTTTTTTTTGTTTTGTTTTGTATTTCTATGTTCAGATTTGTGCTTCTGTTGAGATGGATAGCATCTCCCCTTTTACTGTGAGCGTTCATGGTAAAGAGTTTGCTGTTAAGAATGTGCTATAGGATATTCTGACGCATAACATTGAGTTCATTTATAGTTGGAGCTTTTACTGTAATTGCCCTATGGTTTCTTTGGCTGTGATTCATGGCTTTTGACACTGTTTATTGTGCTCAGGACCTGCTTTCTTTGTGGATTTTGTATGAGTGGAGTCTCTCTCGTAGTTTCAGCAGATGTGATATGATATAGACAGAAAATATGACATGCTCCCTCTGTGGTTACTCCTGGGCCTGTCAGCAACATGCAGTGTGCTAGTGCATGGCGCAGACTATGTTGAGGTAAGTCTCTTGTAGTCGTAGTTCCTACAACCTTTGTGCTATTTCTAGTGTTTTATGGATGTCAGTGTTGAGAGTCTAGTCTTCTGGTTTCTCTTGCTGTTTCTTCTTGGAGGTAGCTAGGAGCTTTCATTTCCTCTAAGTTGAAGGTTAAGGTAGGGCTAAGTCTCAGATCGGTCAAGGTGCCATTTCTCATAGTTGGGGTGTGAATGTAGCTGAGCAGCAGCAGATCATCTACCCAGCATGCTAGCAGTGTTGGGCTTGACACTGTAGAAAGAGGAAGGCAAACAAAACAAAGGCTTTTATGGCTTGTATTTAGATGTCCCCTGCAAAGCCTCCCGTACTCATAGGACTTTCTAGAGGTGACTGAATTAAGGTGTATGAGACTGGATTAAGGGTGTGTGATATCTAGATTGGTACCTAATTGGATTGGCATAGTTCTGAGTGTGGCAGAATGGATTTACTGAAGAGGGAACCTCTACCCGGGTATGAGTGTCACCACCCAAAATCCTTGTAGCTTACATGAGATATAAGGGAAAGAGAGCAGTTTGCTTCTGCTTCTTGCCTGCACATCATGAACAGTTTCTCCTCTATGATGCTCCTCTGCCATACTTCCCTGTCTTGGAGTTGTATGGACTGAAATTTCTACAAGGTAAGAGCTAAAGTCATCCTTTCCTCCTGTAACTCTTGGGTGTTGGGTATTTTGTCCCAGCAATAAGAAAAGTAAATAAGACAAAAGCAGAACACATAAAGAAAGTTGTGGAAAACTACTACAGTCTCCAAAGCACCAAAAGCAGTACAGGACAAACTAAAATTTTTCTTTTTCTTTCTTTCTTTCTTTCTTTTTTTTTTTTTGTGGAACTGGGGATTGAACTCAGGCCCTTGTGCTTTCCAGGGAAGAGCTTATTCCACTGAGCTATCTACCTGGCCCCAAACTAAAAAGTTTTCAAAAAATTAAAAAATTAGAGGGATGTACAATTTAAAATCAAAAAGAGAAGAAAAGAAGGGAATAAGAGAAAGAAATAATCTAATAAGTGAAATAAAAAATAAAAAATGAATATTAAAAAAGACAAAAATGTATATTTAAAAGCAAAACAGCAATATCAAAAGTCTCTGAGGAATCTCCATACTAATTTCCATAGTGGTTGTACTAGTTTATATTTACACCAACAGTGCAAACCCCACCACACACATTTGTTATTATTTGAGTTCCTGATGATGGCCATTCTTGCCAGGGTAAGATGGAATCTTACATCTTAGTTTGCATTTCGCTAATGACCAGTGATGTTGAGCATTTCTTAATGATTTATTGGCCATTTATACTTCTGAGAAATCTATTCCTTTCATGCCCCCACTTTTTTTTTTCCTGTATTTTAGGAAAGGGTCTATAGGATGTTCAGGGTTTCACTACTAGATCGAATTCATAGTGATCCACCTTTTTACAGCCTCCCAAGATCTGGGATTACAGGTGCATGCCACCACGCCCAGTTTCAGTTGCCATCTCAGTGCTGGGTGCCAGTACCAGGTACCGCAGGCCTGGGGATTGAACCACTGAGCTATTTGGTGGGCCCCTATTTTCCCACTGTTTGACTGGGCCTTTTGTTGGGAGGCAGTCTAATTATTTTTAGTTCTTTGTATATTAGTCTTCTGAAGTATAGCTGACAAACTTTTTTTTAATCATAGATTCTCCAATATAGATTGTCATTTTTACTCAGTGTAGGGAAGAACGAAATCTAAGATGGACTACTATAGTTCAGGCTGCAAAAGGGAAAGGAGGTTCTGGGGAACAGTAACTCCAGTCAGCAGACTTCGGCACAGGTGCGCCTCTCCATGTCAGTGTAAAATAAATTATATATCCACTCACCCCATATAAAGTCTGATATTGGCAAGTAGCCACTATTGTATATACTTCTATAAGTCTAGGCTGTTACAGAGTGGCTCAGTGGTGAGTGAGGACTGCTGTGATAGTGTGTGCAGTGTCTGGGAGCAGCTGGGCATAGCTGTTCTAAGCTGCTAAAGAGATGAACTGTGGCTACGCTGCTGATCAACCGAATAAAAGCATGTCAGATGTTCTCACAGCTCTGCACCTCTTCTTTGGGCTGCCTGAATTTCAAGTGAACCTCCTGAAATGGTGACAGGACACTGTTAGTTGTTTTTGCTGTGCAGTAGTTTTTTAATTTGATATGATCCCATTTATTGATCCTTGGTGCCATTTTCTGTAAAACTGGGGTTCTGTTGAGAAAACCTTTGCCTATTTCAAGAGTTTTACCTATTTTGTCTTCCAATAGGTTGTGTTTTTATTTTAATATTTATTTCTTTGACCCATTTTTATTTTATTTTAGTTTATGGTGAGAAATAATGTATCTAGATTCAATGTTGTGCATGTGGGTAGCCAAATTTTCCCAAAACCACTTATAAAGATGCTAAGTGAAATTAGAAATTCCGTTTGACCTGGGTATTCCCCTTGTAGGTATCTTCCCCAAGGGATTAAATATGTCTTCTTATAGCAATACCCAGTACCCCATTTTTAGAGCCGCACAATTCATAATAGCTAAATTTTGGAAATGGCATATATGTCCATCATATCCAAGGATGGATAAAGAAAATACTGTTGTTTACAGAAAATGGAATAATACTGTGCCATCGAGAAAAATGATTTGTAGGAAAATGGATGCACTTGGGACCCTAATATTAAGTGAAACACAAGACATGCAAGCTTAAGTATCACATGGTTTCTCAGGAGCAACCCCAAGCATAAGCAAAGGACAAAATAAAAGATATATAGTAGCAATTAGGGAGATCTTTCTCAAAGGGGAAGGAGATAAAGAGATGGAGGGAGGTGAGAAAGATAGGAGAGAAGGGGATGAAAAAGAAAGATGTGTTATGTATATGTACTAATTTTCCTCCAAGGAGTGTATGTAATACAAACATGTACTAATAAAGTCTTCCTAAAAACTAAAACTATCCTCTTCCAAGATTGTTGAGCTCCAGGCAAGAGTGGATGTTCACAACCCACACAGATCAGAGCTTCTGTTTCTTTTTAGGCTGTGTGCTGCAAAAGGCTAGAGGTTGCTTGTCTCCTTCTTTTGTTTCTGTTATTCACCCAGCAACTATTGGGAGTGGTCTGTGACCAGAGCCAGCTGAAGTATCTCAGCTGCCCTGGGTGCCAGTATGAGGTAAGGAGGAAGTCAGGGTTTCTCCTGCAGGCTTGCTTTGTGCCACCGTCAGGGCAGAGCTGATGATGGTCACTGCAGGGCAGAGTCCTTGGAGCCTTTTATGCTGCTCACTTGGAGAATGTGGAAAGTCTATAGAATTGCACTGATTGCGTTAGCTCCCAGGTCATGTCATACACAAGTTCTGTTCCCCTGAAACCCTGCAGCTAGCTTCCTGAACTATTGTTCCTAAAGAAGTAACCTCTGTTTCCTCAAGAGGTCACAGACTTGCTTGTCCTGAGGCAGTGCATTAATATTGCTACAAGGCTCCCGAAGACAGGACGATGCAGTAGCTTTTGCTTCCAAAGGAATGAGCTCGCTCAGATCTCAAAATGACTCCACAGTGTAGTGTGTGAGCATCCACAGATGGTTCAGCGAGCTTCTCCAGAGTGTGCTTGCTCTGCAGACCCAGGTCAGCTGTCTGCTCAGACTGCCGTTTTGCTTCCTCCTGAAGCTGTGGTAGTGTGCCCACTTAAATTCTCCCTTCAGCTCTGCACGTGCCCTCCTTCCTCACGGTAGCTGCTGAGGCATTCTGTCTTATGCTTTGTGCTATCATGTAAGCGCTCTCTGGGTTTCCCCAGGGTTGAATACAGCATTTTCACAGGCACCCACCCGGATAAAGCGGCTCTCTCCAGGTGTTTTGATTTGATCTCATAAAGAAGTGGGTAAGTGTTGGGCTCCTGTAAAATGCAATGTTTGTCTCTCTTTAACATGTTTTTGTAATGGGTTAACTCACATTTTAGGCTATAAATGTAAATCCTGTGTTTCCTGTTGTGTAAAAACGTATACTTACCACTGTTCTAAGTTGTTTAGTAACTAGTGGCTGTTTCTTGCTGTTTGCTAGATAAAATTACTGTAACCCTCACCAATTCTTGTCAGCAAAGTTAGCTTACAGAGATGACTTAAAGGAAACTAAATGGGCTTTAACTTCTTGTAACCTCGGGCCATGCAAGGCTGCCTGCAGGTACTCAGGTGCAAATTAACCAGAAACTGAAACAAAAGCCCCGGTAATGTAGTTTGAGTAGTGGTCCCAATCACTCTGACAGCATTATTTTGTGTCAGACAATGAATTTGTTTACCAAACTGAGTGTGATCAGACAATAAATTTGCTTATCAAACTCAATGTGGTGCCAGGGTTTAAAACCCCTTCCTGCTTCCTGGGCTGCCGTCTTTCGGTCCTCCTGCGTGAGAGCAGACCGGGGACCCTGAGCTCAGTAATAAACGGCTTTCCAAATTCCACCCTGGCTGATCTGGTTCCTATTCGGAGTGACCCATAGCATTTTCATTGCTTCTCTAATTTAAGAAAAGCATCCTTTTAATATATACTCTATTTTGGCCCTTATATTCATTTTTATATGAACTCTAGGTTTGGATAAAGTAGGGATAAAAACAGGCTTTACTGCTTGTGTGTTATGAAATATTACCTTTAAAGAGGGTAAGTACTGCTTTCATAGGTTATTTTGGGATTGATGCATCAGAATATTGTTATGACTTGTGTCTAGATGTCCTTCCAAAGCCTAGTGTAGTCATAGATGGGACTTTTTCAGAGGTGGCTGGATCTAAAGTATATAACACTGATTCATGGTGCAATGTTAGGATCAAGGGCACTAGGATTAAGGTGAGTGCTACCCACCCTAAGCATGGGTAGACTGGATAAGAAACAAGGGATAGACAGAGCTGTGGTGATTTCTTGCTTGTTTTTCTACCCTCTGCCCACTGTGAGCTGTTTCTCCTATGCATTGTCTGTCTGCCATGCCACCCTGCCTTGGAGCCAGCCAATTATGGGCTGAAGTGTCTGAAAACTATGAATTATGGTAATTTAAAAAATCTTTATTTATTTGGTACAGAGTCTTGCTAGCTCAGACTCAGTGATTCTCCTGTCTCAGACTGTTAGAGTGGCTTGTAGTTTATTATAAATGATCAGAAATGTTTGTTGTTGCTATAATCGCCTGATCTTTTGTTCTTTGAGACAGGGTATGATTATGCAGTTCGGGCTGGCCTCAAACTTGTGGCAATCCTCTTTTCTCAGCTTCTTGTGTGCTGGAATTATTGCAGGCAGCCGAGTTAGATAGAAATATTATAGGCAGTCAGACAGGGCCAGGCCCTCGAAGGAGACAGCACAGAAGATGAGATGCCTTACAACTGTTGGAGGGGCGGATGCTCCTGCTGTGAACCAGACCTAAAGACCTAAAGACCTAAAGGCCTAACAAATGCTAAACAAGTAGCACCTGGGATTGATATTCTAAATAGGTATCAATCACCTGGAAAGACCCAAGTGAGTCACTAGCCCAACCCCCAACAGGAGAAGACCCCGTCCCTTATGTAATCCCATTGGTTGACCATAGTTTTGTCCCACCTCCTGCCCACCTGAGCGAGTTCCCATTCTCTCTTCCTTAGCCTCACATGGTTTTACACTATAAAAGTCCCTGGAAGAGACAGCTTCCCCGGGGGAACTACCTGCTCGGGGGGCCCCCCTCCTGTCCCTCTCTTGGACAGGAGCTTTCTTTCTCTCAATAAATATATTCTGCTCATAACCTCCATTTGTTCCTAAAATTCATTCTTTGGTTTTAGAGAACACGAACTCATACAGGTTAGGTCGGGAGATTGTTTTTCTCTATGTCGTTTGGAGTTTCCTTGTATGGTTTGGAGGTCACCCACCCGAGACCAGTTTTTCTCCCTGTATCAGAATTACAGGAATGTGCCACCTGCCCAGCTGCCTAATGATTCTTTAAGACTGTCTGTTGGACTTTTGGTAGGTGAGTTTGTGTTTGAGAAACCCAGGCCCCAATCTAGAACTAGTTAGAATATGAGTTTTGATAAGATCTCAAAGTCATGGTTGTACCCATTACAATTTTAGAAGTACCCTTGTAACTCATCATGGCTTTATCATCTGATTAAAATATAGCTCAGTGGCACAGCACCTGCCTGGCAAGCTCAAGATCCTAATTTTTATTTGTAGTACCCCCCTCAAGATAATATGGTACTTAAAGTATATATTTCTGTGTTGATACTGTAATTTTGTACTTCATATTACATAAAAGTATAGTATTGTCACATCTTCAATGAGGTTGGATTATATCTTCCCTGGAGTTCATAAACTTTATACAAATAAAAAATTAGACATATAAGTTTAGAAGGAATAAGCTACCTTATTGGAAAGAGGAGAGAAATGAGGAGTGAGAGAGCTTGAGGGTTTTTGTTCTTAGCCTCTTTTACATGACAAGACAGGGACTCCTGGCATTGTTATAGCTTGATTGGTTGTTCTGCTGCTGTCTCTTTCCATTGTCTATGTATGAATGTGGAGTAAGCTTTATATATATATATATATATATTTTTTTTTTTTTTACATTTTTAAATTATGCTCCAAAATTAGTGCCAGGGAAGTTTGCCTTAAATATTCTTTCTGTGAGAACCTCTTATAAAAGAATCTTGAAAATAAAGCTTTCAGATACTTTAAAGAAAAAGGGTACAAATGTGCTTATATAGCCTGCAAATAGTTACGTGTAAACTAGAAGAAAACTTATTTTATTTTTGGTCTTCTTTGTTTTGTCAAGGTGTTATCTCTGATATTTATAGCAGAGCCTCACCTTCAAGACTTGAGTTAGCAGGGCTGGCCAAATAGCTCAGTGCAAGCAGGCACAGGGGCCACGGGTTTAATCCCCAGGCCTGCCATGCTGGCTGTGCCACCAAGGTGTGCTGAGACAACAGTTGAGACTGGGCGTGGTGGTGCAGGCCTGTAATCCCAGCTCTTGGGAGGCTGCAAACAGGCGGATCACTATGAGCCCAATCTAGTAGTGAGACCCTGAACACCCTTTAGACCCTTCCCTAAAAATACCAAACCAAACAAATTAAAAAAAAAAAAATACTGAGTTAGCAATTGGTTAAGGGATACATGTACCTTTTAATACATTAAAATGGTGAGCTATATATGAGTGTCCAGGTGTGAACATATATTTTACATACTGAGTTTTGTATAGTACAGCACCTTCCCCAGTTGGCCTCCTTTGTACTTAGCTAGATGTGGAGAGCAGTGAATGGGGACTCTGGTGCCCAAGCAGTATCAGTTCTCCCTGCTGCTTTTAATTGCTCCCTGTAGCTCCAGGCAGGATTTACCATAAACTTCACTAAGGCCCTTATGTTTTCCTTTCTGTCCCCCAGCTTTCCTTATAGTATTTGCATTGATTTTTGTGGATCTCATATTACTTTCTTTCCTTAGATTATAAATTAGTGAACATCACTGTGTTCACTATGTCAGGACTATAATAATTCTTCCAAGCTCTCTCATTCATCTTGGGCCACATTAAGAACTCTTGGGGCTGGGGCGATGGCTCAGTGGAAGAAACGCTTCCCTGGCAAGTGCAAGGGCCTGAATTCAATCCCCGGTTCTGGAAAAAAAAACAAAAAACAAAAAAAACCTCTTGTTAGTGTCCAGGTGGTCAGTGTGCTGTTTATTTGTTTGTTTATTTTTCAGGAACTGTTGACGTTCAGAGATGTGGCCATTGATTTCTCTCCAGAGGAGTGGGAATGCCTGGACCCTGCTCAATGGAATTTATACAGAGATGTGATGTTAGAGAACTACAGAAATCTGGTCTTCTTGGGTGAGGATAATGCGTAGAAAACCACTGGTACACTAACAACATTAATTTACTTTACAGAGCATCTCTTAGGTGCTTTTAGTTTGCGTGAATCACTTTTAGATTCTTGCTTTCAAGGAAAAAAATTGGAGGTTGTTGGCATACATTGGAAAATGTTTGTATTTCTTCTTGTTTTAAGTTTCTCTTGTGATAATTTATAACCTTCATTTAACAACTAGAGATAATTATAGAAATTCAGTGGTATGAAATATTGTGGCATATATCTTATAGTCCATTGAAAGATGTTTTTTAAATTATTTATTTATTTGATATAGGGTCTCACTATGCAGCTCAGACTTGTAGTGATCATGTTTCAGCTTTCCCAGTGCTGGGATTACAGGCATGTAATCCATGACCCCTCCTCCTCACACATTTACAGTGATAGGTAAAGTCCTCCCATGCCTGGTTTCAGTGGCTGGTACACCATTCCCGGGGTTCTGGGGCCAGCATCACATGTGGTCCCTGGGACAGAACCTGGATCCTTGTGCTTGCCAGGCAGGCACTTAGATTGCTGAGCTCTCTCCCCAGCCCCTATAGTCCAGTTTTTAATCTTTTATTTGATAGTAGTTGGAAGTAAGCTCATATTATGCAAATTGATGAGTGCCAAGAAACAAAATTTAGAAAAGCTCTTTCCAGAATCTTTTGATACCTGTCTTGTACTAAGTGAAGTATAGGTTAGAAATGTCTCAAGCAAGCATTATGTTATATTTTTCAACAAATAGGTCTTGCTGTATCTAAGCCATGTCTGGTCACCTTTCTGGAACAGTGGAAGGAGTTTTGGAATGTGGAGAGAGAAGAGGTAGTAGCTGTTTATCCAGGTAAGTAGAAACAGAAGATGCAGGTAAAATGTGCAAATGTTAAAGAGGAAGCCAGATTTTAAAGTGTCAGCTGAAGACTGGGCATGGTTATGAATATCTGTAATCCCAGGAGTCAGAAGTCTGAGTTAGGAAGATTGTGAGTTTGAAGATTAGGCCTGTCTCAGAAAATGAAAGATGGATATATGGGTTGAGAAACTCTTTCCAATGGAAATGACTTTTTAGAAGCCTAGTTTTATTTCTTTTTCTACCCCAGGACATTTGTTGCCCTATGTTTATCATGCTTTAAAAATCTGTAAGGCCCCTCCTCCTCGCACATTTACAGTGATAGGTAAAGTCCTCCCATTTACCTTTGAGAATCTGCATGATGGCTACTTTTTCATTGTTGTACTTGTAAAGACCTCTGTGCTAAGACACATAAAGAAGTTTCTCTGACATTATCTAAAGGGCTTATACATTAAAATTGTTTCATCAGATCTGTGTATGAATGGTTATAGCGAATGCTTATGTGAATGGTCATAATTTCACGTTCTGTGAAATTTTTCTGCTGTACACTGAATGTTAAAGGTACACAATGCCTTTACATCATGGATATTACACAGTCACAGCTGAAAATTGTAGTTATCGAGAAAGACTATAAAAGCAGTACATATTTATTCAGGATCTTTTGGATTAAAGTTATTTTCTTGTTTTACAATTCATATTTGTTTTATTTTTTAAGGTAGGTCCAGTCACATCAGTTAATATTTTTAGTCTTTTATGTATACGTAGAATGGATATTAGCTTTCAGTACTGTATACTTTTTGAAACTCAAATATGTATGAGCCATATGTCTATTGCCGGCAAAACTGTATATGTTTTTATTTACATGCAGAAATATTGCCACTGTTTTGTTCATGACTTGTGTAATTTCTGTGTTGATTTGTGTTAAGTAGTTTTTCATTGTACCTGAGTATTCATGGAAATTATTCATGAATTAATTTCCTTTTCTAAGAAGGACACCTAGGATTTAAAGGTAGCTTTTTAACATTTTTATACTTAACTGTTTTAAAAAGAATTTTAATTGTAATCAAACCCTATAAAATAAAATATACTCTCGAATATTTTTATTTTTTATTTATTTATTTTATTTATTTTTTTTTCTTGAATATTTTTAAGTGTTCTATTCACAGTTGTCGACTCTATTCAAGTTGTCATGGGACATACTATTATAAAGCTTTCATTTTGTAAAACTAAAATTCAATATCCATCAAAAATAAATGCTCTTGGGCTTGTGAGATGGCTCAGTGGTCTGAAGCACCTACTTGGAACAAGCTTAGCAAAGCACAGGGACCGCAGTTCAATCCCCCAGCACCACAGGCCAGCCAGCCCCGCCCCCTGTTGGGCTGAGCTGGCCACACACACACACACACACACACGCACAAATAAATAAATAAATTTTTTTTAATGCTCTTTTCTATCTTTTCCCAATCACAAACACCATTCTGCTTTCCGTTCTATAAGTTTCACTGCTTTAGATGTATAGGTAGAGTCACATAGTAACTATTTGTGGGTGACTTATTTCACTTAAAATAATGTCCTCAAGATTGATCATTATTCTAGATGTTAAAATATTTCCTTTTTAATAGTTGAGTAATATTCTAGTTGTATATGCTAAATTGCCTTCATCCATTGATGGAAAGGAACATTTAAGTCTGAAGTAAGAGGATTGCAAGTTTGGGTCTAGCCTCAAGAGCTCAGCAACTTAACATCACGCTTTCCCAAAATTAAGGCAGACGAGGGGAGTACTAAGGATGTAGCTCAGTGAGAAGGCTCTGAGTTTAATCCTTAGTACTCCTCCAAATAGTTGTTACATATTCACTGATTTTGTGATTTCTCTTCCATTGTTTATTTCTACTTTTATTATGGTTAGAAAAGAACTTAATATTTTATGATCTATTAAGATTTGTTTTGTGCCGCATCAGTTGGTTTGTCCAGTATATAATGAGCTGTTAAGAGGATTGTATATGTATGTCTAGTTGGTTTATGCTTTTCGTAGTCCTCTGTTTGCTGTTACTATTCTGTCAAGCTTTATTTTCCTTTATTGTACCTGAAGAGTTGAGCCTCCTATTGTGTCACTTCCTGTTTCTTTAGTTGTGTCACTGTTTGCTTCCTATATTTGAGACATGCTATGAAATATATATGTGTGTGTGTGTGTGTGTGCATATCTTTATCTCTCTCTCTCTCTATATATATATATATATATATATAGTTAAAATACACTATAGAATCATCCTTTTATCATTAATTTTCATCTCATTAAAGTTTTGGACTTAAAAGATATTTCATATCACTGTTATTTTTTTTTTAACATTTATTTATTGTGTGTGTGTGTGTGTGTGTGTGTGTGTGGCCAGCTCAGCCCACCAGGGGGCGAGGCTGGCTGGCATGTGGTGCCGGGGGATTGAACCGCGGTCCCTGTGCTTTGCCAAGCTTGTTCCAAGTAGGTGCTTTAGACCACTGAGCCATCTCTCCAGCCCCATATCACTGTTATTCTATTTTGTATAATTATGATGAACCCTGCGTTTTGCATGTAATATTTCCAACATTTCTCTTTTAGCCTGTTTATTTTTACATGTACAAAGTCTAAAGACAGCATATATACTGGGCCTTTGAACTCAGTTTGTTTGCAAGGGCTGGTTGTAATCAAGTTTGTTGTAAGGCAAGATTATATTTTTCCCATAAGAAATAAAGGAAATACCCATAATGCATTCTGAAGTTCCCAAAGCATACTTAACTAACTTTTAATAATAAAAAGTGTTGTCTAATACATGTAATTTACCAGAAACACCAATAAAATTCCTAATGTTACAAGCAAAAGGAAAGCAGGATCTCGAGGACTAATCAGAGAAAGGTAAAGGAGAAGAGCTAGGAAACATGACAATGTCAAGTGATACAGTTATATGTAGAAGATGGGCAAGGCAATGATCCTAAGAATCTCCAGAAGATTTTTGAATCTAGCAGTTAATTG
>NW_004524582.1:34164987-34169443 GCF_000260255.1 Octodon degus
GCGGAAGACCCAATGCTATTATGGACTACTGAACTCTTTTCGAATATTTTGCTGAATTTACACACCTATAATATTTAAATGATGGAACTTAACAAAAATAGGGGATACAGATGAATGCCCATTTTGTATTTGTCTATTCAAAGTGGTTAGGATAGATATATAGTTACATTCTCTTAATGAATAGAGGGATTTGTTGTAATGATGTTTGTATATAGGATATCAAGTCCACATCTTGTACTGCAATTAACCATTAGGAAGAATGTATGCAATGTGTTAATTATTGAAACTGTCCTACCAATTTAGTTTGAAACTGTCTCATTGCTGTTTGTTTCTCAATAAAATTATGGAAAAAAAATTCCTAATGTATTCACCAAAAAGTTACAAAATGTGCCTACTTTACCAGAAACAATAATTTCATACTGTATTCACCATTCAAGTTGGAATCTTTGGCTTGCAGGAAGGGAAAATGAAGTGCTGGTAATTGTCTGAAAGGAGAGTCCCCTTCCATAAGAACACCAGGAATCTGGCTCTCTAGTGTCCTTTCTCTCCGTGGGAGGGTCCATAGTTTACTAGGACCTAAGGTTGTCTGTTTCTGTCTTTTCTTTAACACTATTCTATAGTATGACATGACATTGTGTTTAAGCAAGCGAATGCAATGACTGGCCTTTTCTCTGTCTGGGTAGATGTTGTATACAAATATTTGTATTTCTGTCCAGTTTTTATGGATTTCTTTTCTTTCTTTCTTTTTTTTCCTTTTTTTTTTTTTTTTTTTGCGGAACCGGGGATTGAACTCAGATCCTTCATTTTGCCAGTCCAGCGCTTATCCTACTGAGCCATCTCCCCGGCCCCAATGAATGAATCGGTGTCGCCTTCGTCCCAGTCTCCCAGAACTGGGGATTGAACATAGACCCTTGGGCTTGCAAGGGAAGCGCTGATGGATTTCTTATTTCAGAAGAAAAACTTTGTTCCACTGACAATTGTTAATATTTTGCCTCTACTTTAAAAAGTTTCTCAGTTGCTATTCTCTGTTTCTTAGCCAGAAATTGCTGGAATTCCTCAGTGCACAATTCCTCTGAGTGTTCCGCCACCAGTTCCTAACATCACCATTGCAAGCCCATGGACTCTGCTATAGTGACAGTACCATCAACCACAGGGTCAGTTTAAGACTGAGGTTTTGCTACACAACCTTCAAAATCTCTGTCCTAGGCTGGTGAGATGGCTCAGTGGTCTAAAGCACCTACTTAGAACAAGCTAAGCAAAGCACAGGGACTGCGGTTCAATCCCCCAGCACCACATGCCAGCCAGCCCTGCCCCCTGGTGGGCTGAGCTGGCCACACACACAAAATAAATGAATGAATAAATAAATCTTAAAAAAAAAAAAAAATCTCTGTCCTATATAGTTTTAGGTCACACTTTTCTTTCAGGTAGATTCCAGTGTCCTTAGAGATGATTGGACCAGGATTTCTTAACCAGTCACAAGAAAGGATGTTGCAGTTTTCCTTCCAACTCTTAAGGGTTAAATCTATATCTTAGATCATCTGGAAGTACTTCGGGAGCAGTTCTTTGATGTAAAGCTCCTTAATAGGGCTGGCCAGATAGCTCAGTGGATTAATGTGCCTGCTTAGGCAGATGCAGGGACCTGGGTTTGATTCCTAGTGTGCTATGCTGGCCCTGCTCCCGGGATGCACGGAGATGGAGATTGAGATGGGGCATAGTAGTGCATGCCTGTAATCCCAGTGCTTGGGAGGCTGGAAACAGGAGGATCACTATGAGTCTGATCTGTGCAGTGTGCAGTGAGACCCTATAGACCCTGTACTAAATATAATAATAAAAAAAAGTTAGTTATAACCTGCTGGTTGCTGGTGAGATAGCCCAGTGGCATAAGACACTGCCTGGCACTTACAGGGTCATATATATGTGTGTGTGTGTGTGTGTGTGTGTGTGTGTGTGTGTGTGGCCAGCTCAGCCCACCAGGGGGCAGGGCTGGCTGGCATGTGGTGCTGGGGGATTGAACCGCGGTCCCTGTGCTTTGCTAAGCTTGTTCTAAGTAGGTACTTTAGACCACTGCGCCATCTCACCAGCCCAAGCACAGGGTCTTGAGTTCAATCCGCAGTACCCCAAAATAAATAAATTAAAAAAGAAAACCCATAAATAACCTGCTGGTCCATAGGCTTCAGTAGAGGAGTTGGATTAGGTAGGAGGAATTGGAATGAAAGCCACTGGAATTCTTCATCCACTTCACCTAACAAATCTTTTTTTTTTTTTTTTTCTTGGTGGAACCAGGGATTGAATTCAGGCCCTTGCGCTTGCCATGGAAGTGCTTATTCCACTGAGCCATCTCCCCGGCCCTACATCTAACAAATCTTGTGAGTGAACAGGAGCATTGTCCTTGATGAGAGCCTTGAGTGATAAGCTTTGGTCCTCTAGATAGATAGATAGATAGATAGATAGATAGATAGATAGATTTTTTATTTTATTTTATTTTTTTTTGTGGGACCGGGAGTTGAACTCAGGCCCTTGTGCTTGCCAGGCAAGCGCTTATTCGACTGAACTATCTCCCCAACCCCCTAGATACTTGTTACTGGTCGGACAGAAAGCCTCCCTGATCTACTCAAGAAAAAGTACTCTTGTTACCCAGGCTTTTGTGTTAGATCTCGATGGGACCCCTAGCCTGTTCTTTATGACTTTATGATTTCTGAACACTTTAGGAGTCTTAGCGTGATAACCTGAGAGAGCCTTTATCTTGAGGTCACCACTTATGTTGGCACATAGCAGTGTTAGTCTATAGGATTGTGGCCTGGCATTTTCTTCTCTTCCTGGGTAATAGGTGTTCTCTTGGCTATTTTCCTCTGGAAAAGGCAAGTTTCATCACAGTTGAAAACTTGATGAGCGCAAAAGCCATATTTCTCCATCATCCTTTTGAAGTGGTGTATGTAATTATCAGCAGCCCTTTTATCATCACTGGCTCCTTTATCATGCCTAGTTACACTGTGTACCCCAGTCCTTGCTTTAAAATTGTGAACCTGCCTCTTACTGGCATGAAATGCTTCACCGTATTTCATATTGATTTATCTCTTATGAGAGCTGCATAGCCCTAGTTTTTTCACAAATTATAGACTTAGGCTATACCCTGTGTTAATTTATTCACACTAATAAGCTAAAGACTTTCTACCTTATGTAACACTGTTGATCATGACTTACTAATTTGAGTAACACTTTCAGCAACATAAGCTTCCTGATATCTTTCCTGTGAAAGATTGTTAAGATGGTGAGTTTTGACATGCTGTATTAAATATTAGTGAGATTGGTTACACCAATGTCACTTTCATATTTCTACACAATTTCTTATTTTCAATTGTGATCACTTTCTTTATGTTTTTATTTTTCCCTTAGCTTCTTCTGTAGCTTTTGGAGGCTATTTTGATAGCAATAATCAGCAATTATATAAAGCATTGACTGAAATCACATCCACAGACAGACACATCTGGGCTCAAACAGATGTTTATGTATACTTATACATGTTTTTGTGGCATTGTGAATCTTTGTTTACAACTGCACAAACAGCTAGCATTTGTATCATAACTGAAGACTTTGATTGTAAGTTAAATCTAAAATTCTAATCTCATTAACAAATACATGTTTTTATTTAATTTAATTAATTTATTTATTTATTGCCATAGTTTTATTGATAAATAGCAATGAGACAGTTTCAAATCAAATCGGTAGGACAGTTTCAACAATTAACACATTGCATACATTCTTCTTAGTGGTTAATTGCTGTACAAGATGCGGACTTGATATCCTATTTACAAACACCATTAGAACATTTATTTTATATTAAGTACACATTCTTTCATATTTGAAAAAAATGCCAAAAAGGAAGAAATTATTCTTGCCATTTTAGAAATTATTTAATATTTAAATAATGCTGAAGTTTAGTTTGAAGTACTTTTTAAGCAACCCAAGTTGAGAGTCATATTATGTAAGAATTCCTGTAACAAAATTGACTTAGAGATTTAAAGTTGCTCAGTCAACAAAAGCACAAAAATGTCATGATTCCTACTTTCAAGCTATACAGTGGGGCAGCTTCTCTGACATCTGGCTGCACACTGAGCCATAGTGACTTTCCCTTGGGAGCTGTTCACAGTGGACAGCATATCTTCCCTTACCCAGTCCAGTTGCCAAGAGGCATTTTCCTGCCTAGCTAGAAGGACAGACTTGAGAACCAGTCAGCTGTGGCTGTGCATCTGTCATTTCATTTAACTACATGGCATCTCCTCCTGAGATACCTTTTAGCTATTTTTTAAGCAGGTAACTAAAAATGTACTATTCAGTTTTCATATACTAGATGATTTTTGCCCTAAAAACTGTTGTTAAACCAACACTAAAAAAAATACTTAAAAAAAAAATTACTACAAGTCTGATCTGTGTAGTGAGACCTTGTAAATCCTGTACT
>NW_004524582.1:34170253-34187638 GCF_000260255.1 Octodon degus
CTGGCATGTGGTGCTGGGGGATCGAACCGCGGTCCCTGTGCTTTGCCAAGCTTGTTCCAAGTAGGTGCTTTAGACCACTGAGCCATCTCTCCAGCCCCAACATTTTATTTTTTAGTGGCAATAATTTTCTTTGCCATTTCTGGTAGGCTAGGTCTATCTCATCCATTCAGTGAACTGATCCAGTTATTGCACTCATGAGCCAGTCACTTCCAAAAGCCCAACCTGGGAGTGCACGAGGCTTTGAATAGACATCTAAATATAAGCCATAACAATGGATAACATTATAGAAGTTTATAAAGAAATTATAATTGGAATGATTATATGATCCAGGAATTCTGCTACTGAATATACAGCCAAAATAAATAAAATGGACATGTTGAAGAGTTGTTTCCACTCACATATTCAATGCAGCATTGTTTACAATAGCCAAGATACAAAAGCATTGTAAGTGCCCATGAAGATAGAAAATAAAAATGCAAAATAAAATGGATTACTATTTTACAATAAGGAGAAATTTTTGTCATTATAGCAACATGGGTCCATATTTAAAGAGCATACAGGGGGCCAGTGAGATAGCTCAGTGGTCTAACATGCCTGTTTCAGCAAGCTTATGTAAGCACAGGGACCAGAGTGCAATCCCTGGCACCACATATCACACCAGCACCGCCGTCAGCATGGGCTGAGCTGGTCACCAAAAAAAAAAAAAGTATATAGGACATTACATGATATGAAATAAGAGAGACACCAAAATAAATTACTGCATGATGTTACATGGAATCTGAAGATGTTGAAGTCAAAAATTTCAAGAGTCAAATGCTGGTTACTACAGGCTGTGCTTTTTATTATTTTTAATTATTTTAAATTTTTAAAAATTTTTAAAAAATTTTGTGTGTGTGTGTGTGTGTGTCCAGCTCAACCCACCAGGGGACGGGGCGGGCTGGCATGTGGTGCTGGGGGATTGAACTGTGGTCCCGTGCTTTGCTGAGCTTGTTCTAAGTAGGTGCTTTAGACCACTGAGCCATCACCAGCACCCCCAGGCTGTGCTTTTTGTGGGTGATGTTCAGGGTAATGTTGACAAAAGGATAAAAAATTTTAATTTAATATATATGAATAATAAGAAAGAGGTTGGGGTCTTTCCTAATCCATAATGCTCTGGGGAGGAGAAAGATCTGTAGTTGACAAAAGTAACAAATGTTTGTTTCTCTTCCTATATGGTGTGTCTCCCATCCTCTTCCCTACCATGTTGTGCTCATTTGGAGTGCTATAAACTTTTAGTTTTGGAATATCTTATAAAACAGTATGGTCACCCCTGGCCTGCCACGCTAGCCCCGGCCCCAGGGTGTGCTAAGATGGTGAATGAGACTGGGTGTGGTGGCATGCATCTGTAATTCCAGCACTTGGGAGGCTGAAAAAACAGGAGGATCACTACAAGTTCTATTTGTGTAGTGTGACTCTATAGACCCTCTACTAAATACATGATAATAAATAAATAAATAACAATATAGTAATTATGTTGTTAAGTTCATGTATCTCTGTAGTAATTACAGCTTAGTATTGTATCATGCTGATGTCCCCAGCTCCATATAATTTCATGTTATATTTGCAAAGTATATTCACTGCAGTGTATTAAGTAATAACTTGTTATTTTTATTTATTTCAGCTGTATCTTATTATACCCAAGACTTTTCAGGAGAGCAATGCATAAAACATTTGTTCCAGAATATGATAAAGGGAAGATATGGAAATTGTGGCCTTGACAATTTATACTTAAGGAAAGAATGGGAAAGTATGGGTGAAAATGAAGGTCAAAACATAGATTATAATGTACAAAACCAAAGTGTAATACCTGTCCACTGCAAAAAGTTGTTTTTCAGTGTAAATGAAGAGCATATATCATCTCAGAAAAGATCTCAGTGTATACCAGTTTGTTCTGAAGAACCACATACTTGTGTAAATAAGTATCCAGGGCAATTTTTGAAACATTACTTTCCTTTGGAAGGTAATATAGAGAATCTGGAAAGCGGCCTATTTCATGCTACTGGATTAAACTTTAATTTAAACATCACTGTAGACAATGGATTTAAAAATGAAGAAATTTCTAAATGTGATCAATTTGAGAGTCCCTTTAGAGAAAGTTCATCCTGCAATCAGGAAACTATTTCGTTTGTCAAAGTACACAATTTTAATGATTATAAAATCTTTACTTTCCCATTATTGATTAATCCAAATGCAGATATAGATATCTGGAATGTACATTACATTCATAATGAAACTAGGAAGACCTTTAACCAGGAGTCTAATCTAAATAATTACCTGGTTACTTACATTGGTGAGAAAACTTATGAATGTGATGAAATTCACAAAAACTTCATCTGTGGCTCAGATCCTTGGAAACATGAGTGGACCAATTTTTCAAAGGATTTTTACCAAGATAAAAAATGTGAGAAAATCTTCAAATGCTCAAATTTTGCTGTGCTCCCAGGTTTTCATATTCAAAACAACACTTACAAATATAGAGAATGTGGCAAAGCTTTCAATCAAATTTTAGGCCTTATTCAACATCAGAACATTTATTCTGGAAAGAAACCCTACAAATGTAAAGAGTGTGGCAAAGCCTTTACCCAGGATTCAAAGCTTAATCAACACCTACATATTCATGATGTTGGAAAGAAACCCTACAAATATAAAGAATGTGGCAAAGCCTTTAATCAGATCTCAGACCTTGCTCAGAATCAGAGAGTGTATACTGGAGACCAACCCTACCAATGTAAAGAATGTGGGAAAACCTTTACCCAAGGATCAAGGCTTAGACAACACCTGAGAACTCATAGCAGTGGAGAGAAACCCTACAAATGTAAAGAATGTGGCAAAACTTTTAATCAGACCTCAGGTCTTTCTCGACATCAGAGAATCCATACTGGAGAGAAACCCTATACGTGTAAAGAATGTGGCAAAGCCTTTGCCCAGGATTCAAGCCTTCGACAACATCAGAGGATTCATACTGGCGAGAAACCATATAAATGTAAAGAATGTGGCAAAACTTTTAATCAAATCTCAGTCCTTACCCGGCATCATAGTGTTCATACTGGAGAGAAACCCTACAAATGTAAAGAATGTGGCAAAGCCTTTAATAGGCTTTCATATG
This sequence comes from Octodon degus, assembly GCF_000260255.1. Lineage (NCBI taxonomy): Eukaryota > Metazoa > Chordata > Mammalia > Rodentia > Octodontidae > Octodon > Octodon degus. The sequence goes on from NW_004524582.1 coordinate 34,173,399, forward strand.
TTGCACAACATTACAGAATTCATACTGGGGAGAGACCCTATAAATGTAATGAATGTGGGAAAACCTTTACCCTGTATTCAAGCCTTAGAAACCACATAGGGATTCATAGTGCTGGAGAGAAACCTTATAAATGTAAAGAGTGTGGTAAGGCTTTTAATCAGATTGCTAACCTTTCTGTACACAAAAGAATTCACACAGGAGAAAAACCCTACAAATGTAAAGAATGTGGCAAAGCTTTTAATGTTCGTTCAAACCTTACTCAGCATCAGAAACACCATACTGGAGAGAGACCCTACCAATGTAAAGAATGTGGCAAGTCCTTTATTCAAATTTCAAATCTTATTCAACACCGGAGAATTCATATAGGAGGGAAGCCCTACAAATGTAGAGAATGTGACAAAGCTTTTAATCAAAGCTCAAACCTCATTCGACACCAGATAATTCACTTAGGAGAGAAACCCTACAGATGTAAACAATGTGGCAAAGCCTTTAATGGTTCTTCAAATCTTACCCTCCATCAGAGAGTTCATACTGGAGATAAACCCTACAAATGTAAAGACTGTGGCAAAGCATTTAAACGAATCTCAAGTGTTACTGTACACCAGAGAATACATACTGGAGAGAAACCTTACAAATGTAAAGAATGTGTCAAAGCCTTTAGTGATTGTTCTGCCCTTATCCAACACAAGAGAATTCATACTGGGGAGAAACGATACAAATGTAAAGAGTGTGGTGAGGGCTTTAATAAAAGTTGTCAACTTACTATGCACCAGAAAATTCATAATGGAGAGAAACTGTACAGTTGTGAAGAATGTGGCAAAGTCTTCAATGATTGTTCAACCCTTACTAACCATCACAGTGTTCATACCGGAGAAAGACCCTACAAATGTAAAGAATGTGGCAAAGCCTTTAATGATCGTTCAACTCTTGCTCAGCACCATAGAATTCATACTGGAGAGAAGCCATACAAATGTAAAGAATGTGGCAAAGCTTTTACTCAAAGCTCACATCTTACCCGACACCAGAGAATTCATACTGGAGAAAAACCCTATAAATGTAAAATATGTGGCAAAGCTTTTAATCAAAGCTCAAACCTTACTCAACACCAGAATATTCATGGTGAAGCTGAATTCTAAAAATGTAAAGAAAGTGGCAACTCTTACTCAAATTTCAAATCTTATTCATGACTGAGAAAGCCTTTGTCCAAAATATACTTGCTAAAGTACCATAAAATAATACTGGAGAAGAAATCCTTTGTAAGTGTAAGCAATGTAGCAAGCCTTATGCCTCAGAGTTTGATGTACATAAGAGCATTCTTAATAGAGAGAAATCTTACAATTACAGAAAATGACAAATCCTTCAACGTTTGCTTAAAATTTCCTGGACACCATTAGTTGATGTGGTAGAGTAATCTTCACTAAGTATCAGAATAATGAGAAAACTTATCTCTGAAAGAATAAAAATTATTATAAATTGTAACTTATGAATGTCTTTTTAAAAACCAGAGAAGTCAACTCAATCATAATTTGAATAACAGGCCTCCTGAGAGTTTTTAATTATACTTACAACAGAGTTTGAAATATTTGAGGTTATGAATGATTTTTGTAAGTAAATAAAAATGACTTATTAATATTTTAATAGTGTTCTGTTTGTATGTCTTTCTGCCACAGATATTCCATTTAATATTCTAGATGACATAACTATACAATTGGTTAAATAATGGAATGACATCTTTAGTTGGAGAATATTCATAATTTTTATCTATTTTTCCTCTTGCTAATTATGATAGTTATACAAATGGTATTACAGGAGTATCACAATGCACTCTATTTTGAAATTGTGAATTATTACTCATAACATTTTTCCTTTAATTCTTCCACATGTATTAAATATTTTAAAAATACAAATATTTTAAATCTATAATTTTTACATTATACTGATTAACATTTGGAGCAGGAGGATCATAAATATAATTGTGTGTGTTCATGAATATACATGTTTATACCTATCTTATGAAGAAATTATTGAAATGAAAAGAATTTTAAAATACTTGAAAATGTCATGATGGTTAATGTCATGTATTTTGAAAAATCTCATTTCTACATGATAGGGTTTCTGGTTTTAAGGTCTTTCCATGCCAGTTCTATTTTTATTTGCTTTGTACTTGTGGAAAATCTTGGATGACTTGTTCAAAGCTTATGAACTATTGTTATACCTGTTTAAGCATGGTTCTTACAACATGTAGTAGAGTTTGAAAATGTATTCTATAGATATATTTTCACACTCTGTGAAACATTTTATTAATGTATTAAATTTCCACTTTAGTGGAGGAAGTCTTTTTTATGTTTCTTTAAATGAGCTAGTTCAGGTGAAAACTGGAAAAACTTCAAAAATCATGAACATGACATGTGTATGAAACAAATAGTGCTGGTTATACAACATATTCCATAACTAAGAAAAATGTTTCATTTGGAATACATCTGCTTCATGTAGTAGAAGGAAACAGGCAGACAAGAGAGATGACATTACTTTTACATGTTGCACATAGATGTGTTGATCATTTTTTTTTTTCAATTTTATAATGCAGGGTTAATTGGCCTATTGGTCTTTGGAATTGGTATGTATTTATTTCCTTTTTTTTTTTTTTTTCTGTGTTTCATTGGTAGTCCCAACAGCTCGAAGACCTTATGGTTTTTGGCCCTATCATAAGGTCCACAAATTTGCACAGGATGATGGCACCAGAGATACAAAACTTGCACAGCCTCTTGGACAAGTTGATTGTGACTTCCCAGTGATCCAAGTCCCATTACAAGAAGAAATATCTTTTGGAAACATGCCCATGGCCAGTGGATATTACCAGACTTTAGTCTATTCTAGAAATCAATTGAAAAACCTATTACTCTCTTTGTTCTGGAAGCAGAAGGTTGGGCTCTCTTTTGAGTAAGTGTTGGTTCCTTCAGCCAAAGCCCCCGTGTAACTGAAGTCTCAGACCCCTCAATAACATTTTGTCTGTGCTAGAGGGTATGTGCTTATGTCTTAGGCCCATTCACATTTCTACTGTGGGACAAAAAAAATCCCATCATTCAATACCATAAGGACACCATGATATATTGGAAAGGATGAGAGGCTTTTGTGAGAAAGTATTAACAAATCTTTGTTGTATGACTTTAGCACTGGTGTTTATCTGGTGTATTGGAAGTTCTTAGCTGTGTATAGAATTCTGACAGGAACAGTTTACTCAGTTTAATGCAATTAAATCCATATATCTGAATAATCTTATGGATTTGTTTTACTGTTTATTCATCTCAATGTCTGTGGTATAATATATATTAGACTTGTAGGTAAACCAAAGTTTAGTAACATAGTTCCTTATTTTTATTTTTTTTTAGCTGTGACTTCTCAGGATACCAGAGGCATTTCACCAGAAAAGAAAAGAAAGTCCATTTAAAAAGTAATATTGGGAAAATATAAAACCATGACCTTTTAACATTTGAATGAGGGTGAAGGTCAAATAGGATGTGATAATTTATATAATAAAATTCGGCATGGTTTTTCATACCTGTTATCCCACCACTAGCAAGGCTGAGGCAAGAGTTCAAAACCAGTCTGAGCTGCATGGTGAGATCTTAATGAGGAAATAAAAAACAAAAGCAAACCTACATAATCCTAATTGTAATGAAGACCCATTTGAAAAAATGACATTGGGAAAGTATAAAAACTATGAGCTTTATTCATCAAAGAATTAGTATCAAGAAACCCTATGGAAAAAAAAAAAGAAACCCTATGAATGTAGTAAAGACTTTTGTGCCATATTTATACCTTAGACAACACCAGGTCATGCTGCAGGGAAATTTACAGATGCAATAAATATGGAAACATTAGTAAAAATCAAAATTTAAACAGGATTTACATGAGAAACCAATAAGGCATGTTTTATATTACTACACAGTGCTTTATAGAGTATAAGGTGAAAAAAAGTATATAATTTAAAATGAGCAGTATATGGGCTTTTCTTGACAGGTGTATCAAAATTATATTGTTTGCATTATCAGAATTTGAGAGTCTTTAAAGGCAGATGTCACTGATAGAAATCAAATCACTTGCTCTGCCTTTAGTCCTAGCGTTTATGTGAAATCATATTGTCTGTTATGTAATGCTTTGTCATATCTATGAGATATCTTTCCATACTATCTGGGCATCATGTCAACTTTTGCTCATGAGATGAGGCTCAGTGACATGGAAGACAGGAAAATCTAAGAGATTTTTATGCTTGATGTATGATACTGTTTTAAGTAACATGATTGGTATTTAGGCTAATGTCCACATCAAGTGTGAGACGTGCTATTTAAAATTAATTAAACTCTGTTGTACCTTAACACCGGTTCATTAATGTTGTGATAGATCTTCATAATACCAATATATAAAAGACCTGAAGGTCATTTTCTAAGGTAGTAGTAAAGGTTTCTTCACAAACGTCAAAGAATAGTTCAAACAGCTGTCTGAGAATATGAATTTATTCTAAATGTGTCTTAATTAGCTTCTAGTAACTGGTGATAGTAGAGCACTCACATCTTTATGTCAGAAGCAAGAATGCTCTTTGATGTTTGTGGTCTGTATTTTGATCAGTGACCATAGATTATTCCAAGTCTTTCCTGACGCTTCAGAAGGATTCTCAACCATTCACAATGATGGAAAATACTCAATGGACACAAATCCTTTGGATCTTATAAATGGCTTGTTATCCATAGGTGGTTGTAATCCAGGAACACATACAGTAATTAGTACTCCCATTATAGGTAGGATGCCAGGTTTCAGTGACATTGATTAGAGGTTAAATGATAATTACAATTTGTGCAAATAGTTTTCATCTAGGTTCTTTCCCTCTAATTTGAGTATCTTGTCAGATAGTGTTGAGTTGTACAGAAATACATGCTGATATTTATGTATATGATGGGTGCTAAAACTGTCAAATACCCCACACAGCAGTAGGAAATGAACACAACCCAAGGCCAAATTGCAAAATAAATTTTGCTTTATATCCCTCCCCATTTAAACTAGAAATCAAAGCCGTGGACTGATTGAAAGACATCAGCTTCCTACTTTTGTTCTAGGAAAAATACAACTCCCAATTAGATGTCAAATTTGCTGAATTCATGGTCTCACAGCATTGAATAAAGAAATTGCAAACCAGCAGAAGTTAGGAGAAATTTATTAGAAATGAAAGGAAGAATAGATTTACATGAGGGTTCCTGAATGGGTAACGACCAAAGCCATTTTTCAGGGAATTTATACAGTAAAATCACAGTGTGGGTCAAACTATAATCAATCTATAGGATTTACAAGTATAGCTGCATAGGCAAAGTTAACCCAATAGGAAAATGAATCATGTGTTGAGGATATCTGGAAAAGTCAGGTGTTCTGGTCACCTGCCCATGTATTGATGCCTATCTAGGTCTATTGGGCCAGGTGGTGCTGATTGCAGTATAATATTACCTTGTGAGCATCTATCAGATTTGCCTCTAACCACAATTCTGATGCCTTTTGTGTGTGTGTGTGTGTGTGTGTGTGTGTGTGTGTGCGCACATGTGTGCATTGACTTCCTTGAGGGCCCAGTCCTTCTCTATGTGAATATAAAAGCTAGTATCATTTTCCTCTGTTTATCTCCTATCTGATCTCTTAGTCAGTGGGCCTTTGTTCACACTCATAGGTGAGAAGCAGGAATAGTTTTGGACTCTTCCTTGTGGGAGGTAAGTACTTTGTCAGGGTACTGTCAGTCCCCCTCTTTGGGTCTGAAGATAAATTTGGGAAGGGTATTCCCTCGCCTCTGGCACAGCAGAGGGTTTCAGTCATCTTGCTGAGATCACATAGTTCTTAAAGCTGAAATGTGGCTGTTCTTGACTGAGATGTGTTAGAAAGGTTACATTAGTAAGTTTTGAAACTGTGAAACCAAAAATACATTAATTCTGTATTGATCGTAGTATAAGAATATTTTAGACATTGGATTAAATTTTTAAAGTCTTACCTATTTCAATTTTTGAATGTGACTATTTGAAAATGTTAAGTTGGGGCTGGTGAGATGGCTCAGTGGTCTAAGGCACCTACTTGGAACAAGCTTGGCAAAGCACAGGGACCACGGTTCGATCCCCCAGCACCACATGCCAGCCAGCCCCGCCCCCTGGTGGGCTGAGCTGGCCACACACACACACAAACACACACATAAATAAATAAAGTTAAAAAAAAATTGAAAACGTTAAGTTACACATGGGCTTCATATTTTTTTTTTTTTAATACTGGAGATTGCTACATTAAGGAGCTTCCTATTTCACAGCTCAGGATTTCTCTTCATAAGACCAGATATCAGGGGCCGGGGAGATGGCTCAGTGGAATAAGTGCTTCCCTGGCAAGCTCAAGAGCCTGAGTTCAATCCCCAGTTCCACAAAAAAAAAAAAAAAAAAGAAAGAAAGAAAGAAAAAAAAACAACAACAACAAAAAAAAAGACCAGATATCAGAAAAGTTAAGTGAAATTTAAAAATAATTGCTGACACTTTCTGTGAAGGTTAAACTCACAAAGTAATTGCTGATAGTTATGTAAATGTTATGTGCACATGTAATTTAGAAAATGACGTGCTGCATATGCATTAGGTCGATAAACGCTGATATCTCCTTGGGGAGCTTGGTCTCCACAGTTGTAGGAAATCTCGCTGTAAACATGAACAGGCAGAAGTCCTGGATTCAAAACTCAGAACCCCATCACTTTCCAGCAGCAGCCAAAATCCATTTCTAGGCACAATAGCCTTCGGCTTGGGGTAATCTTTCACTCAGGGACTAAATGGATGTGAGATTTTAAAGGCTGACCAATTTGAAACAGTAATGTAAGGACAGTCAGGCTGATAGTCAGAAGATAAGGCCAGGGATTGACCCTCCTGGAGGGCTTTTAACTGCTAATTTTGAGACCCTTGCTTCTGCTACTGCACTACCTGGAAATCCATATGGGCATAGGAGTGCGTTAGGTAAGCTATCTCTTGAAACTCACTTTTGGTTCTGGATTAGGGTCAGGGTTTAGGGTCAGGTTCAGGTTCAGGGTCACGGTCAGTCAGGGCCAGGAGTTAGGGTTAGGGTCAGGGTCAGGGTCAGGGGTAAGGGGTAGGGTTAGGGTATTTAGGGTTAGGGGTTAGGGTTTTTCCCCATGAGAACCATGATAATTCTATCTTAACATTATCTTCCTTCCCAGATTGCTGAGTACTTGTATAGCATGTGTTTTCACACCCAGCCTGTGCAGTTATCTAATTAGAAGGACTTCAAATTATAATCTATTTGTTGTTGCTTTCTCAGCACTATTTATATAATGGGAATATTAAGTCCTTTCTGGAATACTGAGATCAATATATGTTTGATACTGTACGAGCTATGTTAAAAGCAGCGTGAAGGTGCAGGTTGTGTAGCTGAGATGTAAGTGTCTTACCTAGTACTTACAAATTCCTAGGTTGGATCACCATTACCACAAGAAAAAGAAACAATAGTGAAATACGCAAACCTTTCATTGCTGTACTCTGGAGGCCTAGGTGGCAGGATGACCTCAAGTTCAAAGTCAGCCTTGATGACAAAAAGAGTTCACAGCTAGCCTAAGCTAAACAGTGAGACCTTATCTCAGTCAGGGACTTCCAGCCCAGTCTGAGGTACTTGAATACTAATTGAGAAATAATGGATAATAAATAAAAGCATCATGATATGTCACGTAGGGGGCCGGGGAGATGGCTCAGTGGAATAAGCACTTCCCTGGCAAGCACAGGGGCCTGAGTTCAAACCCTGGTTCCGCAAAAAAGAAAAAAGATATGTCATGAAATTTACATCTAGTTTTACCAACAGGGATTTTTTTTCTTTGTCTCTCTTTTTTTTTCCGGCACCAGGGATTGAACTCAGGACCCTGCGCTTGCCAGGCAAGAGCCTGAACTTATCTCTCTGTGCCCCTCAACAAGGACATTTAGTGAGAAACTTCATGTGAAACCAAATAGAAAGTGAAATAGGCAGAGAATAGAAGAAGGAAAAAAAATGTAAGCAAACTTTTGATATAAGGAGTCCTAGAGGCTTCTAAAGCAAAGTGATGAATTAGAATATTGTAAAAAGAAAAAAACAAGCCACACCTGTAGTCACAGGTCTCTAGGATGCTGAGGCAGGACAAACACAAGGACGAACCTAGGTGGGCCGTGTATCACATGAGTGAGCTCTACTTTGAACATTAAACATAACACAAGACCAGACATGTTGACTCACATGTGTGTCAAGCCATCCCCAGTGCTAGACAAGAGGATCCTGTGAATTTCAGGCCTGATTTGGCAATGAAGCATGTTGAAGGCCAACCTGAAGTGCACAGTGAAACCCTGACTCACAAAGATAAATAAATGAATAAGTAAAATATACTGAAAAATATCAGTGCAAATGTCCTAGGTTCAAATCCATTTACAATAAATGTGGGGCTGGGGAGATGGTTCAGTGGAGTAAGTACTTCTCTGGTAAGCACAAGGGCCTGAGTTCAATCCCCAGTTCCACCAAAAAAAAAAAAAAAAATGTAGCCACTAGAAATGTTTGCTGACACATGCTTGTAATCACAGCACTTCGGGTATGAGTCATGGGTATCACCAGAAGTTGGAGCCATCTTTGAGGCTCATGAGTTCAAGGCCTGCCTAACTCTTAGTTCGCTCCATTTAAAAGAAACCAAAACAGTAAACTAGAAAAAGATTAAGTTAAATTAGCTGCTGATAATAAGGTTGATGGAGGATGCTCATAATCACAGAGTTTGAAAGCCTGAGAGACATTGTTTTGAGCTTGAGATCTTCTGGGCAACAGAGCGAATTACAAGCCAGCCTGAAGTATATATTGAGATCTTCTCTTAAACACTGTAAAAGTAAATAATATACATTTTATTGCAGAAATCAAACTATCTTACAAGACTGAAATTCTGAATTTTAAGGTATAATTGAATCCTCTCGTCTACTCATTTGGATGGCATCATGGGATGCAGGTCACTGGGGCGCCTGGCTTGGACAGGTGGAGACGCACGCGGGTTGGAGTGGCCGGCTGGGTCCTCATCTCCCAGGCATCTGGGCAGCGACCCTGTATCCAGGACCCTGGATGGCTCCTCCAAGCCTTTTATTGTCTCCTAATCTTTTTCAGATAGTGCTTTCCAGTCAGTGCTGATTTTGAGCCTCCACCCAGGTAATCCTGACTGCTTCTCAGATTACTCTGTTTTAACAGAGAAATAGGATGAAAAGTCCCTTTCGAAAGTTAGGAAGAAAAGAAAGAAAGAAAGTTAGGCTGTAAGAAGGATTGAGTTGTGCGCTCATTCGCTGATGGACTGCGCACAACTGTAGAGTCCCTCATGTGTGACCGTAACCTCTGTGTGTGAGACGGGGCAGGGTGTTACCCACTCCTGACCCTGGCAGGAGAATAGCAAACCTTGGAGGATGTTAGGGACTAGGGGGTCTTTGGTCACATAAACATTTTCTAAATTTTCCAGATTAACAACTGTGTGAAATCAGCGATATCGTCCACAGGGAAGCACAGCAGTGATCTTCACATATGGTGATACCTGAGGTGCGTGATTCCTGCCATGAGGTCATGTGCCCTCTCAGGGTGTGGAGCGACCTCCTCGGTTCACTAATACTTAGGTGGAATCCAGGATCTCTGGCACCTACCTGTGATCAAGTCACTCCTAGAAGAAGAAGCACATGGAGTGCAGCAAGGAGCCCAGATTGGAACTCTTGTCAATTTAAGGATCCCCTGCCTTGAAATTTAGAACTAAGGGCTGATGAGACAGCTCAGCAGACTAAGTGCCTCCTTGGATTAGCTAACAGACCTGGGTTAAATCCCTGGCACCACATGCAGTGCTGGCCCCAGCTCCAGGCGCACAGAGCTGGCCACCTAGACTGGGAATGGTGGCACACGCCTGCCATCCCAGTGCAGAGAGGCTGAGGAAAGGAGGAGCACTGCAAGTGCCTCGTACAGCAACTCTTGAGTCTTTCGTCAGTGTCAGCAGTCTGGATGAGTCACGGTCATGGCTTGACTGAGTTGCTTTCTGTGAAAACTTGAGAGATTATTTTTTAGGTGGTTCTCTTTAGGTCCATTGATTACTTTCCACTTTGTCTCAAAGTAATCTTGTGATCAGAAAGTAATCTCATAATCTTGTGATCAGAAAATCAGGGACTCAACTAAGGTTGAGGATTTTACAGCTGAGATTCTCATGTCCTCGTCCTGCTCTGAACTCACAGGGTTTGGGGCAAAGTATTGGCTATCCTCTTAGTCCACTCATCTATACTTCGGTCTCCAAACCTTAGTTTTTAAGCATCCAGTAGAGTAGTTTAATGACATTAAACAGTAGGGGAGGCAGTAAGCCTAACAGTACTATTGTATCTTACTACTAAGGTTCACATCTTTTCTCGTCTTTCTATCCTATCGTTACTATCTAGTCTGAAGCAGAAACACCCTACCTAAAGAAAAGAGCTGTTCTTTTCTAATGAACATCAATATTCTAATATTTAAATTCTTTTTTTTTTTTTCTTGTTTTTGCGGAACCGGGGGTTGAACTCAGGTCCTTGCGCTTACCAGGGAAGCGCTTATTCCACTAAGCCATCTCCCCGGCTCCTAAATTCTTACAGGATGTTAACAACAATTTTATTTTTATATGTAAATTAAAGCCAACCTAACGTTGCAACATGACAGTCATGATGCCATTTTGTGTTGTTCCTTTTGACATAACATAGTCCTTTTAACTAATATATCTATCAAATACATAAGCAACTTTCACCTAATTTTGTCATCCTGTAATAGGATATACATTACAAAGTTTTGTTAGACAGAGACCAGAATAGCTGGATCCAGCCTGGAGATAGCAGCAGGGACATTCCAGGGTGTGGGAGATTCCACCTCAGATCTAAAGCATCAACGCAAAGCATTAGATTTTATCTCAGTCAGGCCAGGCACATTGCTGTTTCTGAATGTCCATCTGTGTCCTGCAGAGCTGGCTTTTAGCACCCTCCCTAGCTCAGCTCGCAGCTCGACCTCCTCCCTGCACGCTCACAGCCGCTTGTCCTAAAGCCAGTCCCTTCGTGGTGAATTAATAAAACTCGGGTTCAGCCCTGGTCAGGCCTTTTGCGGAGACCTGTCATGCTTGACACAGGTTACCTTGGCGTTGCATAACTACAAGTACACCCTAGTGCCTTTATTGTTACTGTGGGCTGTACTGCACGTGGTGGAGTGGAATTAACTCACTAAAATTCCAGCAGCTTTTTGTAGGCTGACAAAAACCAACTTCCTGGCTGTGAAGAGGACCAGGAAAGGCCGAGGAGCACTTGGCATGTGATGCTCCCAGAGGGAGAGCGTGCTCCTGCTGGTGTTACACAGTGAGTGGATCTGAGGGGATGAAACTGACGAACGTGACCTGGACCAGAGCTGCGCGCACAGGGCTGCCAGCCAGACTCCACAGGATCACGAGACTCTGAGCGCAGATCCTGCTTGTAGTTCCTGACAGTACACTAGTTTTTGGTACTGAAAGAGTTTTAGAAAAATCTTATTTGTTTGTTTATTTATTGGGTGCAGGGGTCTCACTGCAAGTTCAGAGTCACAGTAACACGCCCGCCTCACCCTCCCCAACGCTGAGGTTAGAGGGGCGCACCCCATGCCACTTCCCAGACCAGCGCTGAGTTTAGAGGGACACACGCCTGCCCCACTTCTCAGCCCGGCAGGGCTCGTGGTGCTGGAGGTCAGACCCAGGTCTGCGCTTGCCAGGTAGGCACTCAGACCGCCGCAGAGCCGTCTCCAAGCCCAGCTCTGTGCTTTTAGAGCCAAAGCTGGTCACGTAGATCACGCTCGCCTTGGAGTTTTCATTTCACCGTCACCGTCTCTAGCTTGTGATGCTCCTGCGTCAGCGTCACTCATGCCGGCTACAGTCTGCAGCGCCGAGCGGTCTGCCCTGGAGTGACAGGCTGGGTACAGCTCCTGGTGTCTCCTTGTGTAGGAATATCCAACATGTGCCGTGTGCAGATGACAGTCACTGAGCTGTCACTGCACGACCCAGTTTACAGGCTGGGCACAGCTCCTGGTAGCTTTCTCTTTTTCAGAACTATCTGATCAATGTCATGTGCGGATGATCACTAAATTGTCATGCATGACCCAATCCCTAGTGGGCCGACCATTCTCCCTCTGCAATTCCTCTGGCTTCTCCCAGCACAGCCTTGAGCCAGTGGAGATCGGAAGCTGATAACTAGGGAATGGATCCCACACGTTCCTGCTGACATAAATACGTGCCCTGAGCCTGGGTGTAACTTGGTGCTCCTTCTGGCCACTGAATCTGTGTACTCCACAGGAAGACTGATCATGGTGACCACTTTGGTCCTGGCTGTGCCCCTCACACATGGAGGACGGCCCTTTCCAGGTCTCCATGGGACTGGATGTCCTCAGCGTTCCCGCAGTCTCCTTGGTGTCTGGGTAGAGGGCTTGTGCAGGAGTGTGCACACACCTGAGATTAGGGGCAGACGCACTGAGGGGACAGACGCTGCAGCATGCTTCCAGCTGCTTATACAAGGTGACACTCCACAGGTGCTTTCCAGCTCTTGGTACAGGTGAAAGAACTTCCCAGCCTGAAAAATATCTAGGCGTGTTTGTGACCTCAACAACTGAAGAATTGATTTTAGGAACAACAGAGTTTAAGGGCAGAACATATTTATTTGGGAAATAGAGCTTTTTTTCCAAGAGAGAAGCAGAAAGGGACCCCAGTGGGTTGCCACAAACCTGTCTTTTCGAGAGCTATTTGTACACTTGATCTTAGTCAAAATGCTAATAAATGATCAAGGGATATTTATACAGAAAATCCAAGAGTTAAGGCAGGTCCCAGGTGGGGAAAAATGGGACCTATGTAGGTGAGCACGAGGTGGGAGAATTTATCATCAATCAATAAGGTCATAAATGCAATTTCTCAAGGAAAATTGATTAAGTTGTTATTAAATGAAATGAATCAGTGAATTATGTAGGAATCAGATGTAAAAAAAGTCATTTTAGCCTGTCAAGGCCTGATGTCCGTCTCTAGGGGCATATGTGGGTAAATACAAATGTTTGCACATGAACTACCTTTTTGCTCCATTGTCCTTTTAACTGCTTTGCAAACACACCTCAACAATACACAGTAACTGAGGAACAGAGGGCCTCAGTGTTCTACAGTGGGTTTTGGGCTCAGAATCTCCAACATTGTTTCGAGATACATTGCACTGTTCATGCCCTCCAGCCTTCAGTTTCCTCTTGCCCCATATCACCTCCCTGTTCCCTGGGTTTTCTCCCCTTCCCGCCCTTCCTCTGAGACACATCTTACTGTGTTCCCACCAAGCTGCAGACACAGAGGTTTTCTTCCCAGACAAAGTTCATCCCAATGTCGGTGCTGGTCTTCCTCTTCTGAGCCTCAGTCCTAATATTCCAGAACACTGTTCAGGGCATGGGTCTTTATGATCAACATTTTCCTTCTATTTTCTGTTCCTGTCTCTTGGATAAATCTATGTTCGCCAACCTCCACTCCATTTCAGCAACCAAATCCAAAATGGGTTTCCATTGAAAAGTGCAGGAGTTGTGCTGTGGGAGGCCGCTGGGGAACGCAAGGTCGAAGAAACACTTGGGAAACTTCCAGGCAAAATGAGCCCACACGAGCAGCTATGATGACAAAGCTTTCGCTTCATTATCTCCTGGCACAAGAGCCACATGCAAGGCCTGGAATATTCTAAGAACAATGATAAATACTCGTTCCCTGGGACACTAGCATTAACCCCATATGAAAACCCTTGACTCTCGTGGTGGTTGGATCTAGTAAGCTTATGATTTTTTTCATTGGCTGTGTGAAGAACCTGCTTTAGTGCTCAGTGACAGTGTGTGGCTGGGAGTCCCACAATTAGTGGTGATGAAGTGACACCATATTGGTTGTATGAAAGCAAAACTGACAGAAAACAAGGTTGCACAGTAGCACAAAGGCTCATTGCTGGATTTCCAGGACTGCAAAATGCAGATCCCATCAAAAGGCCTCTACTTCTGTTAGGTCCAGTACCCCTCATCTCCTGAATTTGTTTGAACTCAAAGTGTAGATTCTTTAGCTGGATACTAAAGTGCACATTGGGGCTGGAGAGATGGCTCAGTGGTCTAAAGCACCTACTTGGAACAAGCTTGGCAAAGCACAGGGACCGCGGTTCAATCCCCCAGCACCACATGCC
>NW_004524582.1:34187868-34189712 GCF_000260255.1 Octodon degus
TTTTTTTTTTTTTTAACATTGAGAAGGTTTTCACTAAGCCACCATGTTGGATTAGGTGGATACAAATTAAATTACATCTTTGGGTAGTTTTCTCATGAAAGATTTCACTAGTCACCAAGTTTCACAGGCTTAGCTTAGATTTATGATCGTCCCATCTCACCCACTTCTATTGCTGTATCACATCCCTATGTATGACAACTCTTCTGGCCCTTGGCTTTTCAAGGACTTAAATATACAATACATCAATTTTGATGTTTTCTGAATACATAACTCAGGAGTCTGTGCACGAAAAGCTGAGAACATTCTATGTAATAGTGTGTCCTTTTCATTCAGAAATCCTGAGTCCCTGGGGCTCTAGGTACTACCCTGACAACAAAACCCTTGGCACTGGTCCCAGGTGGACCTAGGTGACTCAGGGCTTTGACCTAGACTGTGCTCACAAAGCTACTCACTGGAAGGCGTGGACACTCACCTGGCGTGAAAGTGGCAGCATTGTATATACAAAACCCCCAAAGAATGGAAGTGCAGCTTGGCACGAGGGCTTGATGCTGGACTCTTACTAGTGCAATACAGAGAACAAATTAAAGCAGAAGTCCTCTAGTCCTCTCCTAGCTCTAGTTTATGTCAATTCTTGAACTGCTCTTAACTTCATCGCTGTTTTCCCTGGTGAAACCTCTTCAAGGAGACATGGAAATGTAGGAACCTGTGGTCTTCACATTGGGTCTGCACACAGCACTGCAGCAGCTCCGTGTGAGATTTCACATTGGCAAGGCTAGGCGCTCTACTGATCCCAGGGAAACACCCTTTACCTTTTGTGGCAGCAAAGACTAAGGGTCCCTCCTTGCCCTCATGATGAGTTTTAGGTTTTAAGCATCACCATGGTGTTTAATGTCCCTACCGTCCTGTAATGTGAGCAATTTAGAGGCTGAGACAACATGACTATGAGGACTTTAATTAGTTGAGACATGGTCTGGCTAAGTAGATCCGGATGGCACTGAACTCACTATATTGGCCAGGCTGGCCTCAAAATCACATGGATGCTCCTCCCTAGCCTTTTAAGTTACGGAATTCCAGATATGAGCCTCTCAATCAACTGTGACACATAAATTTGAAACTCATACGAATAATTCATTAAGTCCCTTGTTTATAAAGTTTCAGAATTTTAAATAAGCACTCAGGATGTAGCTCAGCTCATCTTGACTTTAATCAGTAGCCCTCAGTACCAAAGAGTTGACATCTTGGTTTTCTAGTATCTTCCATTTAGTTTCTTGGCTTCATTCAGAGAAAAATCTGGCAGTCTTTAGGCCTAGTCCCTTAATGACAGAATAACCATTTACAAGGTCCCACAAGAAACACCCCGAGCCGCTGTGCAGTGTGATACCTGATTCCCTTAACCATAGTATTTTACTTTCTTTTCCCTTATGTTAGAAAAGGTATTGGTCTGTACAGCCACCCGGCCCTGAACTCACTATGCTGCCCACGTTGGCCTTGAACTCACTTAGACCCCCCTGCCCCAGCATCTTGAAGCTGGTGCTACATGAGTGAGCCAACATGCCTAGCTCTGATGATAGTTTTGAGGATCCACACCCCGCCAGTGGCTCTTCTCTCCCACCATGATTGGCCATACGCTCTGCTGTGCTAAGTGACAAAAGTCCCCATTCACTACTTCTTATACAATTTTCTCTTTCTTGTGGGGATGACATTGCTATTTCTGTAAAGTATCACAGAGGTCCACTTCTTTATTTGCTTGTTGTCCTGGAATTGAATTTATGAACTCTGCATTGCTGCATATCTTCCGCATATTTTCATGAGTTAATATTTATTTATTTATTTATTAGAGTTCT
>NW_004524583.1:0-2239 GCF_000260255.1 Octodon degus
TTATATACCCTTTGACATTGTTATAAATTTTGTTATGAGTTTGTATGTGAATATATTTGTAATGAGTTTGTAGATGAGATATCAATGCATCCCTAACAATATTCCAATATTACACTATCTTGATTACTGTAGTTTCATGGTAAACTTAGAAATCAGATAATGAAATCCCAATTTTAAAAAATGCTATATAGCTTTTGATCTTCAGTATTCCTTCCATTTCTTTATTAATTTGAGGACCAGCTTGTGAATTTCGTCAGAGAAGATCAGCTGGAATTTTGACAAGAATACCATTAAGTCTAAGCTCAATTTGGAGATTAGAGCCATTGAAATCTTCCATAGATACAGAATATCCTTTCATTCACGTTAGGCTCATAAATTTCTTTCAATAATTTTTAATTGTCTTAAAGTACAAATTTTTCATATCAGGTTTTGAGAGAAAGTACCAGATTATGAATCTTCTAAATTTATAGCTAAATATTATGCATTTTTAATTAATTAGGTTTATTGGATATATATAATATATATATATATATATATTATATATAATACTATACACATCCATAATTCATCAGAGGAAATTTGTACCTGTACATGATATAACTTGATTTGCTTTTTCTCCCTACCCCTACCTTCCCTTCAATACTTCTTCCCCTCATTTAAAAGCTTTGTTTCCATTTTTTTTCTTTTCTCATTTTTTTCCCTTTCCTTTCCTTCTTCCCTCCTTCCCTCCCTACCTCTAGCTCCCCTTCTCATTTGTGTATTTTCTTCCAGTTTCACAATATCTATTATAAACATTGGTCCTTATTTACATTTTAGGTTATAAATGGTTTTAATTTTAAATTGCAGTTTCTGATTTTTTATTATACAACAATACATTTTTTAGTATTGACCTGTGTTCTGGAGCCTCATTAAATGTTCTTAGTGGTTCTAATAGCTTTTTTGAAGACCGTCATATTTTGTACATATATGATCATGACATCTGTGAATGAAGACAGCTTCAGTTTATCTCTTCCAACTCAAGACACTTCCGTTTTGTTGAACTAATGTACTGATGAAATCCTTTAGTACAGGTTGCTTAGAAGAATTGTAGGTGGGTAAGTAGGTAAAATGTAGGCAGTCAGGCAGGGCTGGGCCCTCAACACCTCAGTGCAGAGGATGAAAACACATTACAGCTGTGGCTACAGGCCCATTAGTTGAAGGCCAGGTCTCAAGATAAAGATGTAATGACCAGGCATGAGTGCTTCCCATAGGGCTAAGCAATAAACTCTAATTGGTATTATCTGGTCCAATAAAGGCTAGAGAGACGTCAGTCACCTCAGTGGATGACCAGGACCTCCTCACTCATCCTTTCTTAAAAAACTCCTGTTCTTTCCATGTATACTTGCTGTGTGGCTTGTTTCCCCATTTGATCAATATGAGCTAAGCAACTATACTTGTAATCTTCTTATTGGCTGATTGTAGTTTTGACCCACGTTACACTCAATTTATGATTTTTCTCTGTAAAGCTTACTCTATGGAGTCCTCAGCAACCCACTTGAGGGTTTTCTCCTGCCTCTCATTAGCTAGCACTCTCAATAAATATTTCCTACTCTTCATGCCCATTGTTTCTTAAAATTCATTATTTCATTTTGGGAAACACAAACTTGGTGTATCTGATACTAGGTGGTTGGGAGATAGATATTATTTCTCTTATATGAGGAGTAGTGAATTTGGATGTTCTTGTCTTATTCCTAGTTTTAGAGAGAAAAATTTAGATATTTACCCTTAACTACAGTGTTAGTTTAGGTAGGTGTTTTTTTTTGGTAGATGCCCTTAACTGGGTCAGTGATGTTTCCTTCTACTCCTCCTTTCCTGACAGTATTTTCTACAAACATGAATGAATGTTTCATTTTTGTCAAAACTTTCTTTGTATCTGTTAAGCTGGTTTAAAATCTTTTTAAAATGTTTTTTTAATATGCTTATTTTTGAAATGTGATGTTCCCTTTTCTTTTGAACAATTATTTTCTTTTGCATGGTGTAATCTGCTTTTTAATTTCACTCAGTGTAATTTTCACCTCTGTTGTAGTTTTCATCTTTAGAAATTGTACTTAGATCTTATTTTGTGCCTTATGTTTTGCCTTAAATTTTGGAACATATTTTCATAATGGTCATTTAATGCCCTTGTCTATTGAGTCTTACATTTGTATGTGCTCTGGCTTTGCTTTGAGAATTTTTTTCCTTAATATGGGATCTATCTATC
>NW_004524583.1:2339-8170 GCF_000260255.1 Octodon degus
ATATATGTCTTTGAATGTTAGGTAATTACAATTTTTATTGTCATAAACATACACAAATAAAGTTGGTTCTTTGAACCAACTTTTAGCTTAGTGGTCCTAAGTATATTCTCATTGTGTAACCATCACTACTGTTTCAAATATTTCTGTTCTTTTTTGGTAGAAAGGAAATGGATTTGTTCAAAATGATCTCCAAAGAGATGGAGGGGACCATTTCCCTCAAATCACCATTGCACTGTGTACAGGGGGGTTGAGTGCTTATAATAAGGAACAGAAGGGAGGAGAGCAAGGAGCGATGACATAGATCTGCACAGTTGCTTTATGGCATCTAGAAATCTTCAGCTCACTCACCCCTTTCTTAAAGAATAGAAACTCCTGGGGTAGGCATCTGCATGTTCTCTTACTGTTTGGGAGCTGTGAAGAGGAGGGAAGTATTTGTTACGTACTCAGTAGAAGGAAGTTTGGAGAAGTTGCCTATCTCTAAAAGAAACATTTATAATTCCATTTTGCACTGCAAACTGCCCCTTGCTTTAGTCCAGGCTTTGGTCTTGAGGTCCTTGAGGTGTACATCATCTGGCCAGCTGTGTCATGTTGGACTGGCACATAGACTTCACCATAGGTGGCTACAGCACAGGTGAAGGGAAGCAGGAAGCTCAACTCTGAACAAGTATCACTAAAACTTGTGAAGTCAAGAAACAAAAACAAAGTTGAACACAGATATACCTGCTAGAGGAGCTTCTTGATCTTAGGCAATCATTTCTACAATTCTACTTATTTTGGCATCACACACACACACACACACACACACACACACTGTTCACAACTTAGTCCCTTATCTCTAATCCCATTTTCTTCTCTTATGAAGGTATTGTCAGTTAACTGTCCTTGTCCCTTGATCCTGAGGTAGTCTTCTGCAGTGATGATCAGTCAGTACAGGTGCCACATGTCTGGGGATGACACAGAGTACCATCAAAAGTGTCATGAAACTTTTCTTGCCAAATTTGAGCAACATCCAAGATTTATTTATTTATTTTAAAAGCGAGTACAAAATAGTATTAAAACAGAAAAATTACAAGTGATACAGAATTTCTCTTAACAAAATAATAGGAATTTCACAGTATTTGTTGTAATGCATAGTGCTGTCTTTCAAGAAGTTGTTCATTTTACCATCGGGATCAACAGAGAAGGTCCAGGGCTTCAAGCTTTCTAGTTTCAAGCTTTCTGATACTGATCTGCAGATGACACTTGAATTGAAGGATTTGGAATCTTGTTACATAAAAACAGAAACGGTGATAATCCCTAGGGCATGTCCTATACCATCTGTAAAAATGAGTGTATGAATGCCTGGAGTGTTTAAGAACATGAATAGAAATTTCTTTATAAGTGGATATGTGTTCTTTAACCTACTTTAATGGAAAATTATTTAAAAAATTGATTTGACCCAGAGCCCAGGCCCACATGAGTGGGGTCAACTGCACCTGCCAGATCTTCATTTGAATCAATGCCTATGCCTGTGTGTGAGTAGAACTTCCTCCATCAGACAGGCCTGGTGTGGAACCCTGCAGTAGAACTCCCTGCAGAGAGGCTAGAGGCAAGACCCATGCAGCTGATCCAGGAGCAGAACATTTTGTCAGAGTAGCACAGAAGGTTCACCTCCAAGGGCTGCAGCAGGAGGAAGTGGAGCACAGCAGCCAGACCCAAGCCACACCCACCTGGATGAGTTTGAACTTGGTAGATCTGGACGTGGTGCTAAGGTAATAACTATCCAAGCTCTACACTGAAGGTCAGAAGACAGGGTGCACAAAATGACAGAGAGAAGTTGCAAAATGCATTCTCAGGCCCCCAAACCCACCCAGAGCCAGTGCAGGAGACAATAGCATAGAAGAAATTGGAAAGCACACACCTGAAATCTCTGAATTAGTAGCTTCAGAAGTAAAGAAACAACTGAAGGAAGGTATAGAGGAAGTCAGATCAGAAATAATTTCTGAAGTAGAGAAAGAAATGATAACTATAATGAAAGAAGCACTAAGTGCTTCTAAAGAAGGCGCTGATAAAAAAAAATAGAGGAGATTAGAAAAGCGACAGATTCCTTGAATGAGCAATATAGGAAAGAAATAGAATGCATGAAGCAGATTCAAAGTGCTGTACAGGAAATTAAAACCTCAATCACAAAATGGCAAAACCATTTGAATGAAAGTGAAGATAGACTTTCAAACCTTGAAGACATCATTGCAGTTAGTGAAAAGTTAAGAAAAGATCTCTTAAAAATGACAAGGATTCAGGAAATAATATTTCAACTTCTGGAAGACGATGTAAAGATGAACAATGGAAGATTAATAGGCATCAATGAGAAAGAAGAAGTCAATACAAATGATATAACAGAATATGGACAGAATTAATAGCAGAAAACTTGCCAAATATGGGGAAACAATCTGACAGTTAGGTAACCAAAGGATATATTCCAAATAACATCAACACAATTAAAAACATACCCAGATGTATAATAATCAAGATCTCAGAAATTCAGCACAGGAACAATATACTGAAAGCCCCTAGAGAAAAACAGATCACATTTAAAGGAAATCCCATCAGAATTACGGTCAACTTCTCTTCACAAACCATGAAGGCAAGAAGAGCATGGAGCAGAGTACTTCAAGTTCTCTATGAAAACAAATTCTAGCCCAGACTACTATACCCTGCAAAAATCTCTTTCAAGTTTGATGGAGAAGTGAAATACTTCCATGACAAAGAACAACCAAAGAATTTCATGATGACAAAGCCAAGCCTACAGAGACTACTAAAATAGTCAGGCCCCAAGCCCACCCAGAACCAATGTAGGAAACAATGGTATAGAAGAAATGACTACTAAAAGAGATTCTAGAGAGGGATCAAAATGACCACAACTCCATGAATGAGAATGGAAAGAACCCACCAAATAGGGCAAAAAATTAAACACAGGAGAGTAAGAGGTATACAAAATCAGTCTTTCAATTGTTCTTTTGTATACAGCAGCAAAGTATTTCCATCAGCATACTCTACAAATGGACTTCTTTTGCACCCTATGGGTCATGATTATATCTGGGTCTACAGAGTGGGTATCAAGGAAATAGCAGTAGCTCAGTCCCACAAGTGACACCTGTCCACCAGTAAGTGTCATGGAGATTGTCCAGGTCCACGATATACTAGAACTTTGTGCAATATCCTGTCCCCAAACTGTTAGAAGTGCTGGTCATATATTTGCCATTCTAGGATTTGTGATGTTTTAACCTTAGTAATTTTTTACTATCATGAAAACTTTTTCTTAGTTCAATTGTTTTTCAATATTTAATTTTTAATTAATTAGTATTTTATTAATTTTCTGAATATTGTTCAATCTTAATTTTTGTTTTGTAAGATTTATACTGTGTCTTTGACTTATAATCTACTTAAAAGACATGGAATGATATTTTCTCCTATATTAGAAACTTTCAAAAGTATATTTCCATTTTGTATTGACTTTATTTTACTTCTTCCTTGTCTTTTATACACACACACACACACACACACACACACACACGAAAAAAAAGTGTATAACCCAATATAGATTGATACTGTTTTGTAGAAATCCTCAATGACCTTTTAAATGGGTTCGTCTAATGTGTTTTATTTTTTTTTTGAACACTTGCATTACTTTTATTTTTGTCTTTAAATGTAATACAGATACACATGTAAGTAAACTTCTCAAGTCCAATAGAGGAAACATTACAAAAAATACATTAAGAAATATTCACACAGCATGATGGAAACAACCTTAAAGAATAACCACATTCCATACAAATGAGAGGGTTGTAAAAAAGGGCTTTCAATCTGAAAAATCCAGAACAACACTGAGGTATAATAATTGAAAACAGAGTCTTCCAAGTTTTTCTTTTGTCCAATACTCATTGAAGCCTTATCCTTTTCTCAGGTGGGCCTTTAGTGTTCAATGTCTGTTGGACATTCTTTGTGGTCTCTTTTTTTTTGTGGAAAAAAGGATTGAACTCAGGCCCTTGGGCTTGCCAGGTAAGCGCTATTCTACTGAACCATCTCCCCAGCCCCCTGTGGTCTCTTTCTCTTCAGATTTTACAGTTTCTGGTATAGGTTCTGCCTCTTTCTTTGTCTGATCCACTGGGACAGACTTTTCTCCAGATTTTTGCTGAACAATTTTGGTGGAAAATTTTGTCTAAGGTCTACAAGTAAAACATCCACACGCTGTCTCTGAAAAACAGAGCTTGGTTCTTCTTTTCTTTTAGCTTTTGGCTTGACTTTATCACTCTGGAGTTTATAACTGATCCCAAGTCTGGTGCCTGGTAAATCACTACAGCAATGATATATAATCAGCAAGAGGGATAACTTGAGCAGGGGATTGCCACTGTTGTTTTCTAATGATGAAAAGAATTGGTTCTTGAGCATGTAAAAGGATGTACTCAATTCCAACCACCTGATTCAAATGTTCTAATGTCAGCCTCTGCATTTTGACCACTTCGTTATTACATGTTCTGTCATAGAAAGGATTACTTCTTTTGGAAAAGTAATCCAGGACACTACCACTGTTCAAAATGGGGATCCAAGAGCTGTCGACCCAAGAGATTCCCAGTAGATTATCTCGAATATCCACCACCACCATAATTCCCAAAGCGCGGGCCAACTCTCATCTAATGTATTTTACATAGTCCTGCACAACTAGTATTTTGAGAGCTCTTTATTCTTTATCAAGAACCATACAGCAACTTCTCTTGCCTTCTGGATTATGCTCTTTGTTATTTCCTATATGCTATATCTGGAGGTATTAGAATATGTCAAGTTTGTATAACTGGAAAAAACTTTACTTCTAGTTTTCAAAGATATGTTTGCTAAGCATAAAATTCAATGAGGACAGATTTTTTTTTTCTTTCAGCCTTTGAATTAATTAGTCTAGTTTTTTTTGCTCTTTTCTTTCTTTCTAATGTGGAATAAAATACAATTTAATTTTGTCCTTCTACAGCTAATATTTATATATATATGCTTTAATGATTTTTTCTTTACAATTAGTTTTGGACAATTTCATTTTTGTGTATCTTGGTATGATTTTATTTAATTTTCTTGTGCAAGAAGTTCATTTTTCTTGGAAATGTGGTGCTATAATTTCAACTAAATTCAGAAATTTAAAATCTTTAAATATTTATTGCCAAAAAAAATATTTATTGCCTACCCCTTTCTACTTTGAGAATTCTAATTATATGAATATGTTTCTTGATTCTGACAGAGAGAACTATTATATAACTGATCTGTAAAGTCCATTTCTATTTTGGACAATTTTTGTTGGTATATTCATTTAAATTTGTAAATTATTTATTATGTGCAATCTATTATTAATCTCATGCTATGTATTCATTCTACAAATATTTCTCTAAAATTCACTCTGTCTACATCTTATATCTTTCACATTTCAATATTTGGTTACAATTTTTAATATGGTATATAATTATTGGCTTTCAATAAAGTTAATGAGAAAAGAACAAAAAAACAAACAAACAAACAAACCCAAGATTGCTATGGAGATAGTGTGATGTAGAGGAACCGGGTACCTTCTCTCTCTACTCGTCAATCGACTGGAAATTTTGGGTTTAAATCTGTTCTACTGAGGCCCGGAGAGTGAGTGAGACGACCAAGGGCTGCAGGATCCTGAACAGACCCAGAGCACAGGCCTGGTGAGTGAGTGAGACGACCCAGGCCGCGGGATCCTGAACAGACCCAGAGTGCAGGCCTGGGAGTGAGTGAGATGACCCGGGGCTGCGGGATCCTGAACAGACCCAGAGCGCAGGCCCAGGGAGTGA
>NW_004524583.1:10028-19192 GCF_000260255.1 Octodon degus
AACTTTAAAAAGTATATTTCCATTTTCTGTTGACTTAAAAAAAAAGGTTTGTATCTATGTTGTTTATTTATTATTTCTTGCCTATATCTTGTAATATGAGAAACTACAAGGGCAGTAACAATACACAATGTACTAACCATTGTTACTCTCCTAAAATCTTGTTTTGAGATTTTGTAAATAAAATAAATAAATAAATCTGTTCTACCCCTTTAGAAGCAGATCCCCCACCTGTAAGGTAGGATAGCCAATTTGTCCTCACAGAACATTTTTAGTACTAGATATAGGAGTGCTTCTCACCTAGTAGATGCTCAGTAAATATTAGGTTTTAAAAAATTCTCTTTCATTCTTTTTTTTTTTTTTTGGTGGAACCGGGGATTGAACTCAGGCCCTTGCACTTGCCAGAGAAGTGCTTATTCCACTGAACCATCTCCCCAGCCCTTCTCTCTCCTTCTTTTGAACAATCTGTATTTACAAATATGATTACATAGTAAATATTTAAATTTAAAAATTCATTACAATAAAAGACATATTGCCACTGATGCTCTTTAAGATACTGTCCTTAACTTTGAATACACTTATCCTATCTTCCTGAACACTTTCTGAAGCAGTTCTGGAAGTCCTCTTTCTTTGAACTGTAGAGACTACCTTGATGTCTTAAATCAA
This sequence comes from Octodon degus, assembly GCF_000260255.1. NCBI lineage: Eukaryota > Metazoa > Chordata > Mammalia > Rodentia > Octodontidae > Octodon > Octodon degus. Next base: position 10,692 of record NW_004524583.1, read on the forward strand.
CTCCAAACACTTACCTTTCACAATCGTTTGGAGGGCTGGTGAGATAGCCCAGCAGACTAAGCACCTGCTTAGGCAAGCTCAGGGATGTGGTTTGATCCCCAGCACCACATCCTGTGCCAACCTCTCCCCTGGGCGCACTGAGCCAGCCAATGAATCTGGGCATCATGGTGCATGCCTGTAATCCCAGCGCTGGGGAGGCTAAAAACAGGAGGATCACTATGAGTTAGAGCTGCGAAGTGAGACCCTGTACCAAATTAATAACAATAATAATAATATTTAAAAAAATCATTTGGAGATGAGGGAATAGCCAGAAGTTGTAGCGTGGCAGATCTGGTGAAGTGGGTGAGGATACACTGTAATGTGTCTGCAAGCTTGCTTTCCTATTGGATGCTGTATGGCAGGAGGCATTCATAATTTTTTTTTTTTTTTTTTTTTTTGAAGGAACCGGGGATTGAACTCAGGTCCTTGCGCTTGCCAGGGAAGCGCTTATTCCACTGAGCCATCTCCCTGGCCTGTAGAAAGAGTCGGGACGGGGGCGCGAACCGGTGACCTCATGCTCCAGAGCCCGGCGCGGAGACCGCAGCGCTAGGTCGCCGCCCTCATATTATTTTTAATCATACTTTCTTTTTTTAAATTTTTAATGATAGAAAGAAAAAACATCTAAAACTGGAGCTTCTGGGAGAACCATTTGTTCTCGCCTGTCTCATATCTCTCCTCAAACTTGATCTTCGCCTGCCGCTGGGCCTTGTGCTTGAGGGCTGGGTCTCTGAAGACGTCCTTGTTGACCAACGTCTTGTCCAGGGCGATATCCACAGAATACCTTGTGGGCATGAGGTGGTTGTAGTTATAAACCTTCACAAAGGACTTGATCTTCGACCTCTTGGCGATTTTCTTCTTGCTCATGGCGGCTGTCATGTAGCGGTCAATCCCAGCCACTAGGCATGGCTGTAGGTGCCGTCGTCGATGTTCTTCATGATGAGGGCTTTGCATCCGCAATAGCGTCCAGCAAGGACCAGCACCACTTTCCCCAGTTTCGTGAACTTGCCCATTGCGACAGCACCAAGCTGGAGTTACAGTGGAAAGGTAAGGCTTTACTCATACATTTTAAAGATACAATGTGAAGTTAGATAATTTGATAACAGTCTTCAGTAGTTATTCATAAACTCTATTGCTTTTTAAATATTAAACTTGAAGCAACTTTTATTGTCTGCAGCATCCCCAGAGGTAACCTCTCCGCTGGAGAATAATAGAACTGCAGTGTGCAAAGCTAGCTTTAGGGAAGTAGACTGTATAGATTATCTGGGCCCTGGGCGGAAATTGCAACACTCAACTAGAGATTCAAATAGACAGGAAAGTGACTATAAGGAGCACAAGTCACTGAGAAGGCACAGTGTATCTCATGTGACCTGCTCTGTTTTACTTTGGTCTGGAAACAAGTCTGACCGTATGTAAGTATGCTTATAGTTACTGATCTCATTATTAGAACGTCTTCATTCACTGAATCGGCTCCCTTGGAAATTCTAATTGACATTAAATTTCTCACCCCTCCATTTATTTTATTCCCTCTTTCATGTCCTGCTTTTCTATGTATTTTCTTGTTGCACTGAAAGGATTTTCCCAGCTCAGTGCTCCCCTTTGCTATTTCCCTTCAGCTATCTCTACTATGTTTTTAAATTCATCCTTGACATTTAATTTTATTTATTTATTTATTTATTTATTTATTTATTTGCTGCAAAAGGGTTTATTTTGTTTTGGTCCAAGATTTGGGACGGGGCTCCAGAAAGGTGAGAAAGCTGCCCAGTGGCTGGAGGGAGAGGGTTAGGAAAAGCCCTGACACCAGATGTTGCAGGAGCCTTCAGAGACCGCCAGGCTCTGACCTCCTAGTCATGTTTAAGGGTGAGCCTTTCAAAGAGCTACTCACCCAGCCCAGCCTGGAGGCTTGCCAGCCTGTGGAGGTTGGTGAGGTGGTCACCTATCTTCTTGATGAGCTTCACCTCCTCATCTAGCAAGTGGTTTCCCAGGAAATCACAGATATGGGGGTCAGTCTTGGCAGAGCCCAAGGCATGAAGGTCCAGAAAAGCTTGGTTCAGGTTCTTCTCCACAGCCAGGGCAGCTTCCATGGCATCCAAAGTTTTACCCCACTCATCTTCAGATGGTTTCTGCACATCTTGAAAGAGAACACAGCCACTGTGCCAGTTTTGCATCTTCAGGAGATGCTCAGCACTCTCACGTTTCTCCTTGACCAGCTCATGGAAGAAATGGTCCATGCCCTTCAGAGCCACATATTCTCGGTCAAAGTAGTAAACCAGAGAGAGGTGTAGGAGGCCCGCAGGTGCAGGTTCACCAAGAGGTTGACAGCAGCCTTCACCTCGGTGGAATAATTCTGATGAATCTGAGAGGTCATGGCTAATCAGCAATAAGGAGCTACCCACAAAAGAACGGTGTGGTCTGGTTCTGGAAGGAGGAGATAGGCGAGAAGGTGGTCCCGAAACTTGTACCTGGAAGGTGGATGGGAAGATGAAGGAGGGAGTCCCCGGGTCTGTTCTGTCCAAACACTGTTGAAGCAAAAACAGGTCTGTGGGACCTCTGGACGCACCTTGACATTTAATTTTAATAACTATATTTTTCATTTTTAAAAGTTCAGTTCTTTTGTTTTGTTCCTTCTTTCCTTTTCAAACCACCTTATCCATATGCTATTCTTTGATGGCTTCTGCACTGTCCTAGTATTTCCAGTTATTGTGTTGCCAATTATCCTGTGGATTGCCGAAATGCAATTATGGAATTATGGAAGACACAGTGACAATTGTATGGTAAATGGAGGTGGGAAGAATTTAAAGAAAAATTTTGGAAATATATAAAATTTGAACTAGACAGGTAGGTAGGGGTTTAAGAAGTTAATTAAGCTGACATGGTGGGAAGAGGGGATTCTGAATACAGGTGATTGTGTATGCAAAGATAGAGAATCATTAAAGTTCTTGCTGACTAGAGGAGAAACAGTGTAGGAAGTGGGGGGTGAGAAGAAACACAGTGTAGGCAGTGGGTGGTGAGAAGAAATGCAGGCAGAAGTCCTGGGAAGAGTCAGGAATGTGCAGATAACACTGGAGTGGGTTACCTGGTATAGTGGTGAAATGCCCTACCTATGAGCACATGATGCAGATATATACCCCAACAACATGTATGGATGTAAATATTCATGGTCATGCAGAGAAGAATGGAAATGGTGAAATGGTGATGAGTAACTAACTCGGCTTTTGTTACTGTATTTTGTTTGTTTTTTTTTTTTGGCTGGCTAGGCCTGCCTTAAGGGCAGGTCTGGTGCTGAGGATGGAAGTGCACCCCCCTGCCCTTGACTGAGTTTTGCCCAAGCAGGTGCTTTATACAACTGAGCTATCTCTCCAGCCCCTGTATTTTGTTCTTTGTGGTTCTGACTTCAGTCCATGTAGAATAGGAGCAAACTGAAGGATAACAACTGAGAGCAACAAGAAATCTCATTGGAGCATGAAATAAAGTGAGACTGAAAATACCAGCCTTTCGCACCCTGCAGAGACCTGCAAATCTCATCAGGTATTTGTGGGATGATGGGGAAAGTGGAGCTAAGACAGGGTGCAGATGTGATCTTTGTAGGAGAAAATAACATAAATAGGTTTCTCTTGATAAGTAGAAAACTTTTTAAAATTTACTTTTGCCAATGACCTTTGAGGGGTATTATATATAACTTAAAAAGAAACAAATTTCTCTTTATAAGTGAAAAAACTTTTCATTCAAAGCATTGCAGGGCATATTTAGTACTAAATCAAATTGCAATTTTCTTTAGGCATTATATAATTATAAAATATTGTCAAGAAGAAAAAAATTTAAAGAAAATTCTTAAATTGTCTTAGCTGGTTTATCTGAATTGGGATGTGGGTCTTTGTTCTTGAAGTTATAAAACATGCAATTCCAGTGGCTAGGAGTTAGATTTGTTCTTACATGCAGAGCTTGCTCTCTGTTTTAGACATTTTTGTCTAATTTTACAAATAAAGAGATTTCTGGCCTGTGTGTGTGTGTGTGTGTGTGTGTGTGTGTAACTGGGGATGGAACACAGGGCCTTCACTCTGATCTACACCAGCCCTTTGTTAATTTTTATTTTGAGACAAGGTCTCACTGCACTGCTGAGCTGCCAGGGCTGGGCTTACACTATTCTATGACAGACAAACAATTGTAACAAATTTGTGTTTCTTCAAGCTTTCCTTCCACTTACACATTTGTTATTATTCTTTTTGAATATTTAAAGTATTTGTGTTTTGTCATTAGCAATAATTTTTTTCTTACATTTATTTAGTGTGTGTGTGTGTGTGTGTGTGTGTGGCCAGCTCAGCCCACCAGGGGCGGGGCTGGCTGGCATGTGGTGCTGGGGGATTGAACCGCGGTCCCTGTGCTTTGCTAAGCTTGTTCTAAGTAGGTGCTTTAGACCACTGAGCCATCTCTCCAGCCCCAGCAATAATTTTTTGAAACATTTAGTCTTACTTAAATACTTAAATGGATTATCATCAATAATAGTTTCTTTTTTAGGAAACATCATTAGAGTGTTGTTTGTTTTAGAGGAATGTAAAAGAGATCAAGTGTTAAAAGAGAATTTGTGTCTTTTTTTGGTTAGTGTTTTTGTTTTCGGTTAGTCTATAAATCTATAGATAAGATAAACTAAAACCTAAATTGCTTACTTTAGTTCAGAATGTTTGTCTCTATATGCTATTCACTGCATATATTGTGGAATTTGTTATCTGACAATGAAGAAATCAGTAGGGTTCGTTTTTATTATGAGTGCAGAAAAAAATGAAAAAGAAACCAAAATCAAAAATTTCAAACCAAATTCTGACTCATTATCAAAACTTTTTGGAGACAGTATTTTTCCCAAATGTTGGAACATAAAGCCTGTAACACTGAAAAACTTGTCTGTGGTTCACATGAGACTTAAAACAGAAGTGACTTTATTGTAAGCTACGAGGCCTATAGTAACCACAAGGGACCACATCGTGAGAAACCAATACCTTGTCTTTCACATATGTTGTGTTTGAATTTGTGAAATTAATGCTATTATGTGCAGCGTTTGTATTAGCGGTGGAAATATCTGTGATAACATCAAACTAAACAGGAAATGTGGCTACTTCAGTGTAAAATACACACTTTAGAGAGGCAGGTGGAGGAGATGGGAAAGGGGCTGCTTAGAGCAGTGGGGGTGGGATGCAAGCTGAATGTGGGCCCTCATAAGCACAGAAGACGGAAACTAAGGACTAAAAGAAATAAGAACTTGAACAAAAAATTGACACAGCAAATGATAATCTCAGTGGAAGCAATCTAGTCTGAGGAGCTGGAAGGAGAAGGAGGAGGAGAAGGAGGAGGAGAAGAAATAGGAGAAGAGAGAAGATGAAGAATAGAAGGGGAAAAAGAAAAGGGCACAGAACCAAAGAGGCTTGTGGAACATCAAGAGAGTTATTATGCACAATGACAGTCTTTTTTTTTTTTTTTTTTGAAAACATTTTATTAAAATATTTTTTGTTGAAATGAGTTCCCAGTTCAGCAAAAAAGTGCAGGAGTCTAGAGGGGTACCATGGGGGTCCCTGGGAGGCACTTCCATGTGTGGCTGGTGGGAGTCAGTGGTGCAGCCCCTCCAGAGGGGACTCTAGCAATGTCCATAAAACTCTGCGATACAATGACAGTCTTGAGGGAAGAAAGAGGCAGGCTGTAAACAGGCGAGTCACTATGAGTCCGATCTAGTAGAGAGACCCTGAACACCCTGTGAGCTCTTCCCTAAAATTAAAAAAAAAAAAAATAAAGAGGCAGAAAAAATCTTTCAAAGAATAATATTTGAAAAATTTCCAAATTTATTTATTTATTTAATTTTTAAAAAATGTATTTAGTATAGCATCTCACTACACAGACTGGACTCGGAGTGATTGTTCTGTTTTCAGCCTCCCAAGTGTTGGGATTACAGGCAAGCACCACCAAGCCCAGTCTCAGTCACTGGCTCAGTGCACCCTGGGGACAGAGCTAACAGGGCACATGAGGGAGCAAACTCCTGGACCCTGAATCTGCTTAAGCAGGCGCTTTAGTCCACTGAGCTATCTGGTCAGCCCCATATTTCCCAATTTAATGAAAGATATGATACCACATGTTCAAGTGAACTTCAAGTAGGATAAAATCAAAGGGAGTCAAATTAATACACATGATAATGAAATTATCATAAGAGAAAGGAAGAAGCTCAAAAATGAGAAAAGAGAAGAGACACATTGTATTCAAGGGCCCTGTGGAATGATGAACCATCAATTTTTCAACAGAAATCATGAAGAAATGAATTTTTTTTTCTTTTTTTCTTTTTTTTGCAGAACCGGGGATTGAACTCAGGTCCTTGTACTTGCCAGGGAAGTGCCCATTCCACTGAGCCATCTCCCTGGAAGGCATGAATTCTAATTGTATTTAGAATGTTGAATTTAAAAATAAAACCCTGCAAACCAATGATTTCAGGCAAAACTACCCTTCAAAATGAAGGTGAAGGGCTGAGGAGATAGCTCAGTGGACTGAGCACCTCTTTGGCAAGCGCAGGGACCAGGGTTCAATCCCTGGTCCCGTATGCCATGCCAGCCCTATCCCTGGAGTGTGCTAAGCTGGTGACCAAAATAATGAATTCTGGTAAACAAAGAAACAAACAAACAAAACACATGGGCTTTTATATGTGATTTTCTTTGGTTTGTGATTTTTCCCTATATGATTTAAAAGACAAGTGCAGGACATGATAGCTATAAATCTATATTAAATAGACACACATGTGTAAATGTGTATTTGTGACCATTTTAACAAAAGTAGAAAGATGAAACCAAATAGGAACTAACTTTTTTTTTTTACTATTAAAGCTAAAGTGATATTAATTTAATGTAGATGGTTAAAAAATTTAAATTGTAATATGGAGCATAATCACAAAAATAAAAACATTAAAAAGGGGCAGAAGAAAGGAACCAAAACATTACAGTAGAAAAATAAAATAAGAAAGAAAGCATTAATGGAAATTGAGAAAGAAGGCATGAGACATAGACAAAACAAAACAAGAAACAACAGAAGTTAGTCCTTCCTTATCTGTACTTATGTTATAGACAAGAGATTTAGCAAACATGACAAATTATATGTTTTTTAATAGGAGATTCACTTTACATCAAGACGCAAATAGAACATAAAAAGGCAGAAAAATATGTGGATGATAAACAAAAGAAAGTTAAAGTGGGTATATTCAATAACAGATGAAATAAATTTTGACTCAAAAATTTATTAATTCAGGATGCTGAGGCCGGAGAATCACAAGTTTTAGCTCAGCCTGGGAAACCTGAGACCTAGACTCTATTTCAAAATACAAAATAAAAAAGTTTAAGGAAGTACTTCAGTTTGAACCCTGGAACTACAAAAATTTTCATGAAAAGTCACAAAGGAGCTGGGTGTGGTGGTACATGCCTGTAATAGAATCTTTATTTACATTAGCCTCAAATTTGAATAATCCAGTTTCAGAGAGAAATGGTGCATACGTGGTATATTTACTTAAAAAAACCCCTTATCACATGGCATTAACAATGCTCTATCTAAGGGCCAGCCAATAGCTCAGTGGATTAAAGCACCTTCAAGCAGGCACAGGGGCCAGGGGTTCAATCCACGGGCCTGCTGTGCTGGCCTCACCTCGGGGTGTGCAGAGATGGCAATTGAGATTGGGTGTGGTGGCGTGCATCTGTAATCTCAGCACTTGGGAGCCTATAAACAGGCCGATCACTATGAGTCTGATGTAGTAGTGAGACCCTGAACACCTGGTAGACCCTTCCCTAAAAATACAAAAAAAAAAAAAAAAAAAAAAATGCACTATCTAAAGAATTTCATTTATGCGAGGCTCAAAAACTGGCAAAATAAAAGAATGGTGATAAAAATTGGACTAGTGTTCACTTTTGGCAAAGAAATTATGAGGAGAGAAAATGAAGAAAATTTTAAGTAAAATGTTATTGCCTTGTTTTAGGGACTGTATGTATGAATATATTATATGTATTCAGGGGTGTGGGAGAACAAATAAGATAAACCTTTTTTCCCCTTTACTTTATTGCTAACATTTCCTGCTTGTGGCTAATTAACCAAAATGTACAAGATGGAGATAAAGATAAGCAAAATGACATATGGTCTTGTTGGAATGACCTAGTGGGAGAGATTCACTCAGTTCATTGATTTACAGTGACTTGTATAAGCAGAAAACCACTCTGAATGTATACTTTGGTGAGAACTTTCGCTGTGATGTTGCTCATTCCCATCATCATCTTTATGCCAGGTAAGTCTGACATGCTGACATTTTTAGAAGAAAATGCACCTATCTTTCAACAGAGACAAAGGTACTCCTGATTCACTCATAAGACACTTTGGGTTTGTCCTAGAGGGAGTATAATTTTTGTATGTTGATTTTTTAATTGTAACTTTACTTAATTAGTTTATCTTTATTATTAAAG
>NW_004524583.1:19416-25848 GCF_000260255.1 Octodon degus
ATGGCTTTTCCTTCAGCTTGAAGGACCTTTTTTCTGAGGCAAATCCAGTGGTAATAAATTCTGCTAGTTTTTTTTTTTTGGACAGAAGAAGTATTTTCCCTTCATTTTGAGGCATAGGATTTCTGGATATGGTGTTCTTGTTTTCTTTTACATTTTAGATATATTATGTGAATCCTTTCTGACCTTCATGGTTTCTGTTTAAGAGTTTAGTGTCAGTCTCGTGAGAGGTTTTCTGTATGCAACAATCATTTACACTGTAGCTTTCATCATTTGCTCTTTAGCTTTTGACATTTTGTTTGTACTGTGGTCTGGGTATAGATCTATTTGGATTGATCTTTGTATGTGTCCTTTAAGCTTTCTGAATGGAGATTTATATTTTCCTCTTGGACTTGAGAAATTTTGTTATTATTTCTTTAATATGTTTTCAGTGTCTAGTCTCTTTCTCTTTTTCTTCCCCATCTACACAAATAATTCATACACCATTCTCTTTGATGGTGTCCTATAATTTCCTTTGACTCTCTTTAATCTTTCCATCCTATTTTATTGTTGCTCCTCAGATTAGATAATTCCCAATGCTTGTTTTATGTCTGCTTCTGCTTTCTTTATGTGATCTAGTGTGTTTTTGAACTCTGCCATTTAATTTTGTGTTCAGTTATCACATTTCTCAGGTCAATGATTTTTGCGTAGTACTTGAAAATATTTTAAGTACCAAGATGCAGTTATCTGTTCATGTACTGTTTTCCTTAACTTGGCAAGTACCTTTATGATTGTCTTCTTAAATTCTCTGTGGAGTATATAATATATCTACTTTTCATTAGGACCAGCTTCTCCTGATTGTCTTGTCTTTTCCTTTATTTCCTTTATGATTCTTCGTTTTCCTCAAATCCTTCTGTTGGTTTCTGTGTATTAGATAAAAGAAAAGATTGGGGCTGGGGAGATGGCTCAGTGGAATAAGTGCTTCTCTGGCAAGCGCAAGGGCCTGAGTTCAATCCCCGGTTCCACTAAAAAAAAAAAAAAAAAAAAAAAAAAAAAAAAAAAAAAGAAAAGATTAACTAGGTCACTATTGTTAGATTGGTCTGGTATAGGCAATATTTTTTTTAATCACCATAATTAATGATTGCAGGTATCCCTAAACACTCTGTAATTGCACACCCTTATGTATTTATTTTTAGAATCCATACTCTTAAATTAAAGAGTGTCAATTTATGCAATTGCCTTGAAATATGTGGGATAGAAACCAGTCCCTTAGAGTATGACCAGAGAGCTTGGGGGTTAGATGTGTGTTCCATTTCCTTCATTCCTTATGGATAAAGGAAAGCTTCTCATTCTGCCCTGCTCTATAGAGACAATCTGAGTCAGGCACCTGTACCATTGATCAGACTGTCCACTTTGAACAGTGGGAAGATAGCTCCTGAACATTTGCAGTGTTCAACACATTCAAAAGAGCAAAGGGCCACCAACTTCTAGCATTATACACCTTAAGAGCTAGTCTTTTGGGTAAAAAGTATATAAGTTGGAGTGTTCAAAGTGTAGAAACTACTTCCAGGGAGAATTTGAAGATCTGGACTTATTGGGGGAGCAAGCCAGAGAAGAGTGATGGAAATACTCCATCTCCTGTTTGAACAAGTGGAAGTTTTATACCCTACAATCAAAGAGGGCAATGGATAGCCTGGATTTCTCACTGAAGCAAGCCAGAAAAAAAGACACAGAGAATACCCTTTTCCCTTTCAGGCACAGAGAGGTAAACATCCTGTAAACTTCCTTTTAATGAAGGATTGCAAAGCTTTATCTTGGTAGCAAACTAGAGAAGAGGGTATGAGGATTCTGTCCCATCCATGCTTGCTGGCAAGGGCCTCCAACCTTTTTCCACAGAGATTGTAGGGCTGGCGTTGTTGCTGGAGCACACTGAGAAAGAATATGCTGGAAGGATATACTTATATGGTCTCAGAGAGGTTATTTATTTATGTATTTTGTAGAGATGGTTCAACCAAGGCCCTTATGCATGCTAAGATCATGCTGTATATATCTATATATCTATATCTATATCTATATCTATATCTATATCTATATCTATATCTATATCTATATCTATATCTATATCTATCTATCTATGCTAAATTCTATAACCAGTCCAAGAGGCTTATTCTTTATCTGCTCTCTAGGTGCCCAGATTCTGGCTTTCTGAAGGCCAAAGCCACAGAGATTTGGTAGAAAATCTTAAAAGCTAAATAATTTCTGGCAGGAACATGTGAGCTGGGCTGATCCTTGGAGCTGTATCTGCTGGGCAATACCCATGTGGTTCAAAAATCTCTTTTGTTCTTTGCACTTGCAATCCTCCCCTACTATAGAAGCTACTTTTGATGTTCCTTCCTCAGAGATTTTGAAAACATTACATTTGCTAGATGACAGGTGCACAGCACAGGCAGCAGCTAGTTAAAGTACTCAAATGAAAATAACATTGCTAGAGCAAGTGCAGTTAGGACTACTACTAGGGTAATTTTGCATTAGTACACTATAACTCACATTCCAGTGTTTTGCAGGTGTCTTAGTTACTTTACTTTCTGCTGAGACAAAAATACCTGACCCTTAGAGTTAAAGGAGGAAAGGTTTATTTAACTTAGTTTGTAGAGGTTTTAGGCCATAATCAGCTGGCTCCAAAGCAGGATGGCATGGCAGAGGGATAACAATTCATGGTAGCAGAAGACAGCAAAAACATCAAGAACAAAAGAAGGGGTCAACAAGCCTCTTTCTGCCCCTTTTATCTTATCCAGATGACTGGGATTAGGGCCATGCCAATCTAATCAGTGGATTGATTCAGCAATCATCCAGCCTTAATCCCAGTATTGCAGTATAAATCAACCACAAACTCTAGATTCAGCTACCTCCAAAAAGCCTACCCCTCATGACATGAGTAGGCTTTATGGGGACATCCAGATCCAAACTACAACAGCAGGGATCAAACTGGTAAACTAAATGGGGGAATGATGAGGACCACAGTTTTAGTATCTTTTAAGTCACTGTGTGGAGACCCATCTGTAGATCTACAAAATTGAGTGAACTTGGCCAAAGTGGTCAGTTTTTAAAAATTACTTAAGTTAATTTATTCTGAAGCCACAGTACTCAAGAGTAATTGGTATTGGTTAAAGGATAAATATATGTACCAATGAAAAAAATAGTCCAGAAGTAGACTCTCCCTTACATGATCTATCAATTTTAAATAAAGGTAGGATGACAATTTAAAGAAGAAATATGTTTTTTCAACAACTGATGATGGGATAGTTGCTTATTTGTATTTAAAAGAATGAATTCAGACTTGACTTCACATAGTCATAAAAATGAACACTGATTGGACTACTGGCTTAAATGGAAAAGATAAGTCTGTAAAACCTCTAAAAGAAGACTTAAGAGGAAACCTTTGTGACTTTGGCACATTTGAAGATTTTCTTTGTGCGGTATGAAAAGAACAAATCATAAAGCTTTGATAGACCAGACATTTTCAAGACTATAAAATCTATTCTTTGAAAGATGTTCAGTATTAGTAACCACAAATAAAACTTCAGTTAATAATGAATAATAATTACTCACCTCAAGCCCGGCTAAAGCTAGCATTGTATAAAGTAGTTTCACTGTGTTAAAAATCTGTGCCCCACTGAGAAATCCTTTTCTCTTTCCCAACCCTTAATCTTTACTCTCTCTATGGATTTGCTTTTTCTTGCATACAACCTTTTCCTATTTTTTTAACTTATAAAAAGCACTTAAGTGTCCTTCATGTCTTTTCATGGGTTCATAGCTCATTTCTTTTAAACACTGGACAACATCCCACTTTCTGAACGTAGCAGAATTCATTTATCCATTCATCTGTTAAAGACATCTTGCTGCTTCCAAATATTGGCAATTATGAGTGAAGCTGCAATAAATACCAGGGTACAGGTTTTGGTGGGGACATAAGTCTTCACTGCTTTTGGATTAATACTGAGAGTCATGATTGCTAGAGTGTATTTTTAGTTTTCTGTGAAACTGCTAAGGCATCCTTTAAAATGGCTCTATCATTTTGTGTCCTTGCCAGTACAAATATCTATTGCTTTACATACTCACCAGCATTAGTGTCCAGGGGCATCTCACTGTTGTTTCAATTTGTGTATCTTTATGGGCATATGATGCACACAATCTTTCATTTGACATATTTATTGCAATATCTGTTTAGGCTTTTGAGATATTTTCCTTTATTCTGGTTATTTGTTTTCCTCTCATTAGTTGTAAGAGTTTTCTGTATAGCCATCCTTTATCAAATATGCTCTGGCAAATATTTTTTCTCAATCTTTGGTTGTGTTTTTATGCACTAATTTGGTACATGGAACAAATTTATCAGCATTTTTTTCTTTTTAATTTTATGGAAGAATTTGGGGAGCATTGGCATTAGTTCTTCTTTGATGTCCTAGTACATATCAGCAGTGAATCCATTAGGACCTGAGATTTTCTCAGTGTACAGAATTTTATTACTTCATCAATTCCATTTTCTACTACTGGTCTGTTCAGGGTTTTTTATATCTTCTTGGTTCAACTTTGATAGGTTGTATGCATTTAGGAATTTATCCATTTCTTCCAAATTCTCTAATTTATTAGAAATATTTTCTAATAGTTTCTTTTTTTTTTTCGGAACCGGGGATTGAACTCAGGCCCTTGCGCTTGCCAGGGAAGCGCTTATTCCACTGAGCCATCTCTCCGGCCCCTTTCTAATAGTTTCTTGTAATCATCAGAAAACCCAGAGAGAGAGAGAGAGAGAGAGAGAGAGAGAGAGAGAGAGAGAGAGAGAGAGAATAAAATATCTCTCTGACAGAAATTCTCCATTAATGAATCCTTAAAGCAGCAAGACCTGACTAAGATGATGTTTTGCTGGAAATGCTGGGGTCTGAACTGATAGAACAATTCAGAAATATTTAAAATAAAATAACAAGTAAGTTTTATGTAGTGTGAGACCTCCTTTAACCACATATATTTTGGTTTTGAATAAATTTTACTTTTAGGAGAGTTGTAGGTTCACAGAAAAACTGAGTGGAAAGTTCAGAAAGTTCTCACAGAGCCCTTGAGCCACCAGCCTGCACCTCCCCGCCGTGGACATCCTGCACCACAGTGTTATGTTTACTGCAATCGCTGAACTCCCGAGACTTATAATTCTCACCCCAAATCCATAGTTTCCACTGGGGTTGGCTCTTGGTGAGGTAAATTCTATGGGCTTAGACAAGACAGATATCTACCTCACGGCATCACACAAAAAGTATCACTGCCATAAAAGTCCTCTGTGTTTCACTTTTTAAAAATCCTTTTACTTTTGTTAATTTTAGTTGACTCTGTCTTGTTGAGTAAGACTGGGAGAAATAGTGACTTTCACTCCATTTGAGTATTAAACATTAACTTCACTTATTCTTTCCTACATATTTTCCAGATTCAGGTAATTCGTGTATGGATGAAAAGCAGATTATACAGGACAATTCATTCCCTTCTGAAGAAGGTAATACATTTTCACTATTAGTGGCCAACACTGAAGGAATGGTAGGTTGTACTTTGTTAGAAACAGTAGTCACTTTCCATAAAAGTACCATATATTTTCCACATTTATGTGTGGCAGAAAAGTCACCTTCAGTGATAGGTATCTATCTATCTATCTATCTATTTATCTATCTATCTATCTATCATCTATTTATTTTTGCAGAACCGGAGATTGAACTCAGGCCTTTGAGCTAGAGATAGGCATTTAGATTTAATGTTATTGATTATTTCACACATATTAAAGCTAGGGAGGGCTGGCAAGATAGCTCAGTGGTCTAAAGTGCCTGCTTAGGTAAGCTTAGCAATCACAGGCACAGAGGTTCAATCCCCAGCATCACATGCCACCAGCTCCACCCCCAGGGCAGGCTGAGCTGGAAAAAAAAAATTGATAAAACTAGGGATGGGCTGGGGAGATAGCTCGGTGGTCTAAGTGCCTGCCTGGCAAGCACAAGAACCGGGTTCAATCTTTGGTACCGCTTGCCATGCTAAAACGAACCTGGGCGCACCGTGGCAGCCCCTGAAATCGGGCATGGTGGCATATGCCGGTAATCCCAGCTCTAGGGAGGCTAAAACAGGAGGGTCATTACGAGTCCAAGCTGTGTAGAGAGACCCTGTACCAAATAAATAAACAAATAAATGAATAAAGATTTAAATTTTTTTTTTAAATTTAGTGGAGACAACCACATAATCATTGCATTTTCTTTTCTGAAGAGTATTTTATTTTCTGAGGAGCTTGAATTGTGTGAGAAATACCACTATCACCAAAACATTAGATTTTAGGGCCGGGGAGATGGCTCAGTGGAATATGCACTTCCCTGGCAAGCACAAAGGCCTGAGTTCAATTCCCGGTTCTGCCAAAAAAATAAAAAATAAAAAAGTAAAATA
>NW_004524583.1:27834-28996 GCF_000260255.1 Octodon degus
TCTAATATTTCTAATATGATCACCAGTAAAGCAATGTTGCAAAAAATTGTATGTTGTCTGTTGAGGATACACATTAACATACAAAGATCTTTATGAAGCTTGTTTTTCTCATTTCTTTGTGTGTGTGTGTGTGTGTGTGTGTGTGTGTGTGTGTGTGTGTATCTGTCCAGTTAACACTATGCTGTCAGTAGAGATGGGCTCAACGGCTGTGCTCTGCTGCTCTTCTGTCCCGTTGACAACCTTGGAGTTAATAACATGGAAAATCACCCTCAGAGGCCAGCCTGTCTGCATGAGAGCTTATAAAAAACAAACAAATGAGACCAGTAACAACTGTACTGATGACGGAATCACGTGGGTCTCCAGACCTGACCTGAGTCCTCACCTCCAGATTAATGCAGTTGCTGTCGCACATGATGGAAATTACACCTGTGAAGCAGCAACATATAGTGGGTATTTCCTTCTTCGCTATGAACTCCAAGTGCTAGGTAAGGGAGGTCATATATTGTGATATAGCTCATCACTCTAAGCTTCATCTCTGATCTTAAGGCTTTAAGTTTCCTCCCATCTCTGCAGTGCGCCCTGAAGCCAACATCTTCCTCAGCAAGAATCAGACAGTGGTGTGTGAGGCAGTGGCAGGCAGGCCAGCTGCACGGATCTCCTGGATTCCAGCCGGGCACTGTGTGACCACGAAGGAAGGGCACAGCAATGGCACAGTGACGGTCAGAAGTGCCTGCCGCTATCCAGACAGCAATGTGTCTGCTGTGACCTGCTTAGTCTCCCATTCGACTGGGAACAAGAGTCTCTCTGAAGTTTTTCTGCCTTCTGGTTAGTAATGCTTTTAGTTTTTTGTTTGATTTCCCCCATTCTTACTGGCAACAAGAAAAAAAAATGTAGAGAAATTTCCTTTAAAGATGCTCTTTTTTTCTCCATTTGTCTTTCCCCCTCTTTTAAAATAGAGCTAATGTCTAGAAGGATATTATGAAGCATTTTTGTAAAAATTCATATTGTAGAATGCAGTTTATTCCACTGGCATATTTACTTGCACATAAGTGTTAAGTTGCCATACTAGTGTGTTTTAAAAGAATACTCAAGTTTTTATTTTTTTTTAATTTTTTTCAAAGTTTTATTGATAAACAGCAATGAGACAGTTTCAAATCAAATC
>NW_004524583.1:30091-31322 GCF_000260255.1 Octodon degus
GAGAGACATCTTAGCAGTAACTGGCATGTCATGACAAGCCGCCCATAATCAGAATACCACAATGACAGGCACTCCCAACATGAAACAACTAATACTCATGTTTTTAACTGAGGTATAAAAGATGCCTTTAAATAGATTCTTATGGTTCTATGAGAAGGAAAACTTACTCAATTTGCCTTCATGGATTTTTTTCTGGTACACTTTTCTTCTCTAGGTTTTTCCTGGTGGAACTTTTTAAATGTTTTATAATAACATGTGTGATTTAGTTTCTCCATTGTGTGCTTATATTTTACTCCCATTGTTTTTCATTTAAAAATATTTAAATATTAATTTAATCAATATAACACACATACTTTAAAGTTAAATTGTTTATAAGGACCTAACTGAAAACTTCCACTATAACCCTTGCCTTTCCAAACCCCTATCTCTGTCTTCATTCAATTACAGAGTGAAGTACTTTGACTTTTTCAAGTTTTTCTTGCATCATTTCATTCCATTTTTATAAATAATATGCTCATAATACTGTTCCTTATTTATCTATCTAGATATTTTGTAGTATTTCCTTTATAGTAGATAAGCAATTAACATTACCTTATTCCTTCCCTCATCCTTTATATCAGTGATACAGCAATTTTTAGTAATTATATTAGTTTTAATATGTAAATGTTATTCCTAAGTAAATCAGCAATGTTTTCTATTTCTTTTATTTTCTTAGTGTTAATAATACTTGCTTTACATTTTAAAACTGCCAGTGTATGTACTTACGGTGAATTTACATGAAGCTTATAGACAAAATCAAAGAACTCCTACTAATGCTTTATATAGATCATCTTTAGGTAATCTATCATTTTCATTTTTTTCTTAATGATATCCTTTTTCAGATTATTCACACTCTTGGACTCACTAGTGATGGTTGATCACGTGGCCCATTATGTAGCTGCTGACTTGCATGGTCCCTTGCCTCTATCCTCTGCTTGGCCCTGTACATACTTAATCTGAGTTTCTGTTGCCTTCTAACATTTGTCTGTTTTAATCTCTGTCTTTTTTTTAATTGACATCAGCTATTTTTATTTTAAAGAAAGAAAAAAAATAAAAAAAGTGGTACAAAATCTCAAAACAAGATTTTAGGAGAGTAACAATGGTTAGTACATTGTGTATTGTTATTGCCAAAGTAGTTTCTCATATTACAAGATATAGGCAAGAAATAATAAGCAAATAACATAGGTACAAA
>NW_004524583.1:36325-39730 GCF_000260255.1 Octodon degus
TTAAAAAAAAGAGATTTGTACCTATGTTATTTGCTTATTATTTCTTGCCTATATCTTGTAATATGAGAAACTACTTTGGCAATAACAATACACAATGTACTAACCATTGTTACTCTCCTAAAATCTTGTTTTGAGATTTTGTACCACTGTTTTTATTTTTTTTCCTTTCTTTAAAATAAAAATAACTGATGTCAATAAAAAAACAAACAAACAAAAAAAAAACCCCTAAATACATGGAAATTAAACAACACCCTACTCAGCAACCAATGTGTGACAGATGAAATTATATTCTATGTTTGCTAAGCAAATCCTTCATTATGGTTGTCATCTCATGTTTTTATCTGTGAGATTATTTTGTTTTTATTTTCTCTTTACTCTCATGTACATGTTTTTTTTTATTTATTCTACCATCTTTCCAAAAAATTCTGGTGGATAGCTTTTGATTTATTATATCTCATTGTCCCCTGGATTTGTCATTGATAGTCTGGAAGTCTGGAATGGCATTTTGCTTCTTATTCTTCTTGTCATTTTTTATTTTTTACTTTAATTTGTATTATTTGTTACTATTTGTATTTTTCTTATGCTAGGTAGTTTTATTTCTGATATTGAAGCTTCTCTATGAAATGTATATTCCTCTGAAATGCCTTCTAACTGTAGCAGCCTGTTGGTTTTGTGTCTGTCTCAAGATCTTATCTTCCCACTTTGGGAGTGCTGTGTTGCCATCTATTTCACTCACATGAAGTCATTCGGTATTAGGGTATGGGGATAATTGTGACTCCAGATTATCACAGTGTTATCATACAAGGGTGAACAACTGATTATTAATGATAGGTATGGCATCCTGGCTAAAGTAGCAGAACAAGTTATAACAAAGCCATCAAGCACAGCCCAGAAACTACTAATCTGTAGTAACTGCTCATTTGATGTCTCTAACCATAGAAGCAATATCTATAGTTATATAACAATCTCCAACAGAAGCTATGAATTTTTATACAGTAGGTCTCTCTTTAGTAAAGTGATTTTAAGGGAAGGGAAATATATGAGGGATAGGGGACAAAACAGAGCAATAGCTAAAGAGAGATATAGTGGAAGCAAGGCTGAAGAACTAAGGAAGATCATCCAAACTTTGGGAAGCTGGCAAAGAAGACAGAAGAGAAAGAACGAAAGAGAAAGCAAAATAATTTTGAAGAGAAACAGAAAGACTAGAGAGCATGTTCAGATACCTGTGAATCTCAGAGAATACTGAAAGATTGGTGAAGAAAAAGAGAGCTACAACAGAGAAAACAATTGAACAATAAAAGTTAAAACCTATACAAGCCACCCATTTAAAAAAAACCCTTGAAGAAATATTAAAATAAAATTTCAGTGCCTCCAGTTCAATGTTAGTTCCCTACTCAGAGCCAGAATCTGTACTAAACAGTTCCACCAAGTCCACAGTATGGTTATTGCTGAGTGTGGGGTTGCTCCTGGCCATGTGATGACTTCTCTTATGGGAATTAGTGGTAGGTGAGAGTGCCCTGGTCCACAACTAGCCAAGGCCATTTACCTGCTGGTCCCCAAGGAGGTGGTGGTGCCCTTGTCCAAGCTGTTTGCCTTCTTGTGCCACAGGTGACAGGGGAGGGCAGAGGGGTGTTCTTGTGCTATCAGGAGCCGTAGCCTCTTGCCTGGTTATGTCTTTGTACCAAGGGAAGAGGGCAGTGACTTTATCCCAGAACAGGTCAGGGGGCTGCTTCTAGTCCTTTGCATGTAGCAGTAAGGACTGGCTTTTGGCATTTGCTGGATTGGAGCCTGGGTTCCAGTTCTTACTTCTCAGCAGAGTTCCCTCCAGTCTGCTGTCCAATTTACAGTTCTCTATCATGACTGGGTGGCCTTTCTCTCCTTTCATTCCTGAATGTTGGCACAAAAATGACCCCAGAGCTGTTCTGCTATTAGAATTCAAGCCCCTGAGCACTTTGAGATGATGGTCCCACTCTCAAAGGTTCAGGGCATCCTTGCTCTGGTTCACTCACAACTGATGAGTGTGGAGTACACTGCTTGGGAAAGCATTTCCTGTTCTCACTGCTGCTGTTGACCACACAAGACTCTCCAGTCCTGGTCAGGTCTCTGGCTCCTAGTGAGGTGTAAGGCTGCCCTTGCTGACTTCCCACCTTCCAGGTCAGCTACACAGCTGCTCCAGCTGTATAGTACAGTCTCCAGTCTGTGTTGTTATTTCCCCAGTAGCAGTGAATCCTATTTTCTTCCTCTCCACTGTCAGAGCCTCTGTGGATCTCCTATGGTGTAGAATCTCTTTCATTTCTCTCTAGGCTGTTGTTTCCAGATTTGACACTATGTTCTGAAGAAGCTGAGTAGCTGACACTCAGCATTGCACATTTATACCCCCTCTTGAACTTTAAAGTGATGTTTCAAAATAAAATTTTTAATGAGACTATTACTTGTGCTTCAGCCATTATGAACTTTTACTATCCTGTTACAAAAGGACATTAGATTTATAGACTACTGGAGCTGGAAGACCATGTCTGAACTCCCAGTAGTGTAGGGATTTCCTCTTTCATGTACTTTCAATGAAAGAGGGTCCATTAGGTTGAAAATTTTATTTTATTTAGTATTTTTAAATGAAGAAAGAATTTACAGATCAGTCATAATAGTTCACTGTGTCAAAACTAAGAAACTTATATCCATATAATTAGAATTCTCAAAGTAGAAAGGAGTAGGCAATAAATATTTAAAGATTTAAAATTTCTGAATTTAGTTCAATTTATAATACCACATTTCCAAGAAAAATGAACCTTTTGCACAAGAAAATTAAATAAAATCATACCAAGATACACAGAAATGAAATTGTTCAAAACTTATTGTAAAGAAAAAATCATTAAAGCATATACATAAAAAATATTAGCTAGGAAGAACAACATTAAATAGCATCTTATGTCACATTAGAAAGAAAAAAGAAGGACCAAAGGTATAAGAAATTAGACTAAATAAAGGACTAAAAGAAAAAAAAATCTGTCCTCTTTGAATTTTATACTTAGCAAACACCCTTGAAAACTAAAAGTAAAATATTTTCCAGTTATACAAACTTGAAATATTTTAATATCTTCAGACATAGAATATAGGAAATAACAAAGAGCATAAATCAAAAGGCAAGAGAAGTTGCAGTATGCTCCTGGATGAACAATAAAGAGCTCTCAATATGATAGTTATGCAGGACTATATAAAATATATTAGATGAACCCTTATTTAAAAGGTCATTGAAGATTTCTATGAAACAATACCAATCTTATGTCGGGTTATACAGTTTTTTTTTGTATATGTGTGTGTGTGTGTGTGTGTGTGTGTGTGTGTATAAAAGACAGGGAAGAAGTAATATAAAGTCAACAGAAAATGGAAATATACTTTTCAAAGTTT
>NW_004524583.1:40212-46130 GCF_000260255.1 Octodon degus
CTCTTATTTCAGAGATATCTGGTGTGTGATTTTCAGTTTCCTCAGTGCTAGTGTCTTCTACATTCGTACTGGGTGGACTCGGGGCCTGAGACTGAATTTTGTTCCTTCTCTTTGTCATTTTGTATACTTGTCTTCTGACCTTTGGTGTAGAGCTTAGATAGAGTTATTACCTTAGCACCAGGTCCAGATCTGTGAAGTTCAGATTCCTCCAGGGGGGTGTTGTTTGGATCTGGCTGCTGTGCTCCACTTCTTTCTGCTGCAGATGTTAGAGTTGAACCCTTTGTGTCTCTCTGTCAAGATGTTCTGCTCGTGAATCAGGTGGGTGGGTCTTGCCTCTATCCTCTATTCAGGGAGTTCTGCTGAAGGGTTCTGTGCTGGGCCTGCATGCAGCCTGTGTCAAATGAGTATCCCTAGGCCCTGGGTGGTCTCACTCACTCGCCGGGCCTGCGCTCTGGGTCTGTTCAGGATCCCATGGCCAGGATCGTCTCACTCACTCGCCAGGCCTGCACTCTGGGTCTGTTCAGGATCCCGTGGCCAGGATCGTCTCACTCACTTGCCAGGCCTGCGCTCTAATCTCTGTCTTGTATGCTCTCTTTGGTAATCTTTGGCTGTCAGTGGATTTCCAAGTGAACACTGAAGAGATGATTACAAGCCTGAGTATATGATAACAGGACTTGTCAACTGATTAATGTCAATAAGGACAGAAAGAAATAAATAGATTTTGTTTTGCAATAATTGGGGATCCTTGTACATCTGCTTTTCTTTGGGACTATTGGGGCTCTTCAGGTAATAAGTCTCTGGTCCTTTGCCTTGGAAGGATAAGCCTCACAGCTACTGCTCGGGGGAGGAGAATGAAGTGTGTGTGTGTGTGTGTGTGTGTGTGTGTGTGTGTGCATTCTACTGTTCAGTGCTCACATTTCCCTCTAATATTGTTCTTCAGTGTGGCCCTTCCTGTCCACTCTCCATGATATCTGGACCTTTGACTCTGAAACCCCCAGTTCATCTTCTTGAGACCAGACTCCCTTGTTATGTGCCGGTGATGGAAGATGTGCACACAGAATGGACAGAGGATTCAAGAGTATATGTTTTTTTTTCTTTTTAATTTTAGGGAAGGATCTACAGGGTGTTCAGGGTCTCACTACTAGATCAGACTCATAGTGATTCGCCTGTTTACAGCCTCCCTAGAGCTGGCATTACAGGCACACGCTACCATGCCCTATCTCAATTGCAGTCTCAGCACGCCCTGGCTGTGGGGTTGGCACAGCAAACCTGGGGATTGAACCCCTGGCCCCTGTGCCTGCTTGCAGGTGCTTTAATCTGCTGAGCTATTTGGCTGCCCTAAGAGTATATGATTTTTAACGCAGATTTCCCAACAACTCCAGCTTGTAGCTTTATGCTTCACCCTATACTCCATAAGTGCCTTTTCTGCCCTTTCAGTGATATCTTTCTTTAAGTTTTATTTTTACTTAAAACATAAAAATTTTAGATATTTGTGGGGGTAAAATAATATTTTGATCAATGTACACATTTATAAAATGATCATTCATAGGAATTGATATGCATGTTGTTTTTAAATGTTTATCATTTCTTCTTGGCAAGATCATTTAAATTCCTTTAACTGTTTTGTGTTATCTGACACTTCCTGCTCTTGGAGTTTCCTGTGCATGAAGGTTTTCTCTTATTGTATTTTGAAAATCAGTTACTATTTTCTCTTTTTTTAAACCTAAAAATAGATTAAAGTATTTTCTCTGTTTTTGTCTTAATCCCTGTTCTATTTGTTTTTGTAAGCTTCCACTTAATTTTTTTGATACTAACATTTTATTCAGTTTTAAGAAAGAAAAATTATCTGTCTAAACCACCATTAATAATATCAATTCCAGCTGAGCATGGTGGTACACTGGAGAGGATGAAGCACACAGGTTTAAACAGCCTGGGCTTCCTAGTGAGACCCTTTCCTTAACAAACAAACAAAAAAGAAATAAACAAACATGCCACAGATGTGAGGAGAGTAATCTGGGTTTGATCTGCAGGTTTGAAAAGGAAAAAATTATTCCTAAAGTGATTTTTTTTGTATTTTTACTACACAGTCTACAGGATCTCACTATGCAGCTCAGACTTCTAGTGATCCTCCTGTTTTCAGCCTCCCAAGTGCTATGATTATAGGTGCTTGCCCCACACCCAGTCTCAGTTAACATGTTGGAGTGCCCTGGGTGCAGGGCCAGCATGGCAAGCCAGAGATTGAACCCAGCCACTGAGCCTGTCTGAACAGGCACTTTAGTCCACTGAGCTATCTGGATGGCCCCTAAAGTGAATTTTTGATCTCTGGGTTCCAGTTCCTACTTTTTAGCAGGAAGTTGTTTCCTTTCAGGGCTTGAAAAGTTTCACTTAAAAGTCTCCATGAGTTAAAAGTTTGTGTTGAGAAGTCTGTTGTGATGCTCATGGGCTTTTCTTTATAGGTGATTTGTATCTTGTCTCCAACAAATTTTATTATTCTGTTTTTGTGCTGAATTTCTTTTTTTAAATTAGAATATATTTTAAAAAATAGGCATAAAGAATTATATACTTATGTTTACACATAAGTCCAAAAATTTAACCATATACAACCTTGAAGCAGGACAGTCCCACAACATTGTTTTCCCTGTCTCTTACCTTCATTCACCACCCCCTTCTTTTTGAACAATCATCTACCTGAGAGACAGCATAGCAGCAACTGGCATGTTATGACAAGCAGCCCATATTCAGAAGACCAGAATGATAGACACTCCAAGCATGAAACTACTATTACAGATTACCATCTTCAGTGCAGTTGCTTAGTTCACAGGTATCAGTATATATAGTTAGGGTGAGAACCTTTCCAATTAACTGCTAGATTCAAAAATCTTCTGGAGATTCTCAGGATCATTGCCTTGCCCATCTTCTACATATGTGCTGAATTTCTTCATCTTGATTATTATATGCATCAATATAGATTTATTTTGGTAATGCCTATTTGGAGTTTTGTATGTCTCATTTAACTATATGTAGTTGTTTTTCCATGCTTGGGAAGTTTTCTGTCATTACTTCTGGGAGCAGAATTTTTGTCTCATTTTTGTTGACTCATGCATTTTAATGGACTCAAATCAGTCTTATTTTGTTCTTCTTTGCATTGTCTTGCAGTTGTTGGATTGATTTTTTCATGGTCCCTTGGTATTTTTAAGTGATCTTTCCTTTTGTGATCACTTACCATGATCCTGTCTTCTAGGTCTGATAGTCTACCTTCACTTTCATTCATGTAGTTATGAAAACTTTCAACAACAGTTTTAATTTCCTAGATACCTATTTTAATCAAGGACTACAAGGATTACATTTCTTTCCGAAGTTGGGTATTCATATTTTGCATTATTTTTTTGTGCTTTTTAATTTTTTATCTATGACTACTCTGTGTTTGCTGGACCCCAAGATCCAGTCCTAGCCTAGGCCTGGTTAGTGTGTGGGAGAGCTTCCAGCTACAGGCGCAGAGTGGGCGAGACCCTCTTCAACCCCCATGGGACCCCACCACCACCTCCACTCCGCAGCACCCCCCCACCCCTCCCACTGAGTAGGAATCTCTGCCACTTTCCAGGAATCCCCAGATCCAGTCCTAGTCCAGGCCTGGTGAGTGTGTGGAAAAGCTTCCTCTCTCCCTACTCCACCTTGTCCCATTTAGACTCAGCTCAGGCCTGGCATACAGGCCTGGGGTGAAACCCTGCAGCTGCAATCCCTGCAGAAAGAGTAGGGACATAACCAACCAGCTAGTCCAAGAGCAGTATATCTTGCCAGAGGGGCACAACAGGTTCACTCCCAAGGGCAGCAGCAGGAAGGAGCTGAGCACAGCAGCCAGACTCAAGCCAGGCACAGCTGGATAAATCCAAACTTTGTAGATTTGCACCTGAATTTAAGTAGGTGATAAGGTCATAACTGCAACAAAGAATTACAACAAAGCTCAGAAGACAGTGCTACACAAAATGACAACAAGAAGGAGAAGGAGCAAAATGCAATCTCAGACCCCCAAGTCTACCCACAACAATTGCAGAGGACACTAACACAGAACAAACTGGGAACCACACAGCTTAAATCAATGAATCAACAGCTGCTGAAATAAAGAAACAACTGCAGAAAGGTATAGAGGAACTCAGATTGGAAATGAAAAAAGAAATCCCTAAATTAATAGCATCTGCAGTAAAGAATCAAAAGCAGAAACATATGGAGGAAACCTAATGTCCACCTAGAACAAGTGCAGAGGATACTAGCTCAACTGAAATGTATGAATTAATAGCATTGATAGTAAATAAGCAATAGCATAAAGCTATAGAGGAACTCAGAGCAGAATTATTTTCTGAAATAAAAAAGAATTCACTGAAATCATAGCATCTGAAGTAAAGAATCAATTACAGAAACATAGGGATGAAACCCAATATGAAAAAACTCTGCAGTAAAAGAATTAATAACTGCTTCTAAAGAAGACATTGATAAAAAAGTAGAGGAGATTAGAAGAATGACAGATTCCTTGAATGAGCAATATAGGAAAGAAATAGATCACAGGAAGCAGAGTCAAAGAGATATAGAGGAACTTAAATTCTCAATCACAAGCTTGCAAAACCATTTGAGTGAAAGTGAAGACAGAGTTTCAGATCTTGAAGATGCTGGTGCAGCTAGTGAAAAGGTAAGAAAGGATCTCTTAAAAACAACTAGGATGCAGGAAAAAATAATTCATCATTTGCAAGATGATGCAAAGATGAACAATGTGAGACTAATAGGTATCAATGAGAAAGAAGGAGTCAATACAAAGGACATTAAGAAATATGGGCAGACATAATAGCAGAAAACTTCCCAAATATGAGGAAACAATCTGACATTCAGCTAACTGAAGCTTACAGAATGCCAAGTAACCTCAACCAATTAAAAACACACTGAGACATATAATAGTCAACATCCCAGAAAACCAGCACAAGAATAATATACTGAAAGCCGCTAGAGAAAAGAAGCAGATCACATTCAAAGGAAAGCCCATCAGAATTATGGCTGATTTCTCATCACAAATCGTGAAGGCAAGAAGAGCATGGAGCAGAGTACTTCAAGTCCTCTATGGAAGCAAATTCCAGCCCAGACTACGATACCTTACAAAACTCTCTTTCAAGTTTGATGGAGAAGTGAAATACTTCCATGACAAAGAACAGCTAAAGAATTTCATGATGACAAAGCCAACCCTACACAGGCTGCTGAAAGATGTTCTAGAGAGGGACCAAAATGACCAGAACTCCACAAATGAGATCAGGAGCAACCAACTAATTAGGGCAAGCAATTAAACACAAGAGAAAAAGGGGTAAACAACAACAGATAAATAACATGTCAATTGTAAGTCAATACATCTTAATTCTAACCATCAATGTAAATGGACTCAATTCACCAATTAAGAGAAATAGACTGGCACATTGGATTAGGAAACAAAATCCAACAATATGCTGTATGCAAGAAACACATTTAACTCATAAAAACATTCATAGGCTGAAAGTCAAGGGATGGAAAACAATAGTGCAGCCGCAGCACCTCAGAAAAAAGGAGGGGTAGCAATCCTATTCTCAGACAGTCTCAAATTCAAACCAGGAATGATCAAGGGAAATAAAGAAGGCCACTATATACTGGTTAGGGGAAAAATAAAGAGGAAGAAGTGACACTCATAAATATATATGCACCAAACATGGGAGCATCCAACTATATAAATCAAATCTTAATGGACATGAAAAATTGAATATCCAATACCACAATCTTAACAGGAGACTTTAACACCCTCTTTTCCCAAAAAGATAGGTCAACTACACAAAAAAATTAGAAAACAAATAACAGAACTGAGCCAGAACTTGAAACAAATGGACTTGGTGGACATATACAGAGTGTTCCAC
>NW_004524583.1:51777-68867 GCF_000260255.1 Octodon degus
AATCTTAAAACAAAAATTAAGATTAAGCAATATTCAGAAAATTAAATACTAATTAATTAAACATTAAATATTTCAAAACAATTGAACTATGAAAAAGTTTTCATGATAGCAAAGAAGTACTAAGAATAAAACATAAGATAAATACTGGAATAGCAAATAAATGACCAGCACTTCTAAGAGTTTGAGGATAGGATACTGCACAAAGTTCTAGTGTATTGTGGACAAGGAAAATGTCTATGACACTTACTCGTAGCCAAGTGTCACTTGTGGGAATGAGCTACAGTTCTTTCCTTGAAATCCACCCTGTAGACCCAGATGGAATCATGACCCATAAGGTGCAAGAAAAGTCCATTTGTAGAGTGTGCTGATGGAAATATTTTACTGCTGTACACAAAAGAATAACTGAAAGATTACAGTTGTATACCTCTTATTCTCCTGTGTTTACTTGTTTGCTCTATTTCGTTGGTTCTTTTCATTCTCATTCATTTTGCTCCCTCTCTAGAACATCTTTCAGTAGTCTGTGTAGGCTTGGCTTTGTCATCATGAAATTTCTTGGTTGTTCTTTGTCATAGAAGTATTTCACTTCTCCATTATACTTGAAAGAGAGTTTTGCAGGATAATCAGTCTGGGTTGGAATTTGTTTTCTTGCAAGACTTGAAGTCCTTTGATCCATGCTCTTCTTGACTTGATGGTTTGTGAAGAGAAATCTGCCATTTTTCTGATGGATTTTCTTTTAAATGTGTTATGTTTCTTTTCTTTAGCAGCTTTTAGTATACTCTTCCTGTGCTGAATTTCTGGGATCTTGATTTTTATATGTCTGGGTGTTTTTTAAATTGGGTTGATGTTATTTGGAGTTCTGTATGCTTCGGTTACTGAATGTCAAATTGTTGCCCCATATTTGGGAAGTTTTCTGCTATTACTTCTGCCCATATTTTTTTATATCATTTGTATTGACTCCTTCCTCTCCTTGATGCCTATTAGTCTCACATTGCTCATCTTTGCATTGTCTTGCAGGTATTGAATTATTTTTTTTCCTGCATCCTAGTTGTTTTGAAGAGATATTTTCTTGCTTTTTCACTAGCTGAAATGGTGTCTTCAAGGTCTAAGTCTATTTTCACTTTCACTCAAACGGTTTTGCCAGCTTGTGATTGAGGTTTTAATTTCCTGTATATCACTTTGAGTCTGCTTCATGCATTCTATGTCTTTCGTATATTGCTTATTCAGGGATTTCATCATTTTTATATTCTGCTCTATTTTTTTTATCAGTGTATTCTTTAGAAGCACTTGGTACTTCTTTCATTATAGTTATCATTACTTTTTTTTACATCAGAAATTATTTCTGATTTGATTTCTTCTATACCTTTCTGCAGTTGTTTCTTTACTTCCAACGCTATTATTTCAGAGGTTTCAGGTGTTTGTTTTCCAATGTCCTCTTTGCTAGTGTCTTCTGCACTTGTTATGGGTGGACTCGGGGCCTGAGACTGCATTTTGTTCCTTCTCTTTGTCATTT
The DNA here is from genome assembly GCF_000260255.1 of Octodon degus. Lineage (NCBI taxonomy): Eukaryota > Metazoa > Chordata > Mammalia > Rodentia > Octodontidae > Octodon > Octodon degus. The sequence continues at coordinate 53,288 of NW_004524583.1, forward strand.
TGTATACCACTGTCTTCTGATTTTTGGTGTAGAACTTAGATAAAGTTATTACTTTAGTACCAGGACTGGATCTATGAAGTTCAGATTCTTCCAGGGGTGTGTGGCTTGGATCTGATTGGGGTCTGGTTTCTGTGCTCCACTTCTTCCTGCTGAAGCCATTGGATTTAAAACTTTGTGTCACTCTTGTAAGATGTTCTGCTCCTGAATCAGCTTGGTATGTCTTGCCTCTATCCTCTTTGCAGGGAGTTCTGCTGCAAGGTTCCATATTGGTCCTGCACTCTGGGTCAAATGAGGATCCAGTGGGCCTAGTGATCTCACTCACATGCCAGGCCTGCACTCTGGGTCAATTCAGGATCCGGAGGCCCCAGGTTGGAGATTTATTTTAAATACTTCAATAGAGAGGAGAGAGGGAGGACACAGTCCCGAATAACTTCAGAATGCACATAGTATTCAATCACTTCTTTCCATGTGCATGTTCTTCTCTTGCTAGGATTCGTTCAACAACCTAATCTGTGTCCTAGCTTTTTACATAGTTCTTTGCATATCTCACTTCTAACATAGCATGATGAACTTAGACTACAGCAAATCTAACTTTCCATCTATTTCAGAGTAAAGGTTGAAGTCCTTGCCAAGGTGCTTGTGATGCAGCTACATTTGTCTTTCTCACTCACATCTCCCTTAGCCACCTCTGATGACTCTTCTGGCTCCTTCCTCTCACGCTTCTCTCCTGATGACTTTAGGATGTTCAGGGTAAACTGCCAGTTAAAAATTTTAAAACAATGTTTTTGTTAGTTTTTAAGAGTAAAGCTAAACTTTTAAAATTAGATGCTTTGAAAACCAGAATTTAAAAATAATTGAAAGTACTGGACAGTGGCTTGCTCTGACTCTGCCCTCCTCCCTTCTGTATTCCTTCAGCCACCATCCTGGAATGCCAGGGTACAGATTTGAAACCACTTGCCAAGTTGGCTTTGTTGACTTGTGCACTTAGACTGAGCTCTTGCTGTGGCCAGTGGCTTATATTTGCTGCTGTGCATTCATTTTAGTTTCAGTGCTTTAGCAGAAAGGCAATGCCTTCTGAATTAGGGTTATTTTTCCAATTATTATCCCTGTGATAAACTATTTAGTTCTAATGTTCTTACTGTAACAATGGGGGCTGAGTTTCATATCTCTCCTACAAGAATTCTCTACTCATGAATCCTTAAAGCAGTGAGACCTGACTGAGATCATGTCTTGCGGGAAATGCTAGGTCTGAACTGATACAACAATTCAAAAGTGTTTAAAATAAAATGACAGAAATGAATTTCATGTACTATGAGACCTCCTTGAACCACATACATTTTGGTTTTTGAATATGTTTTATTTTTTGGAGAGTTTTAGATTCACAAAAAAACTGAGTGGAAAGTTCAGAAAGTTCTCATAGAGCCCTTGAGCCCACCCAGCCTACACCTCCCCACTTGAACACGCTGCACAAGTGTTATGTTTAATGCAATCACCAAGCCAGTGTGCATTCATATTTCTTACCCAAAGTCCATAGTTTCCACTAGGGTTGACTCCTGTTGAGGTAAATTCTCTGAGTTTGCACAAGTATATAAAGACAGGTATTATGATATCACACAAGACAGTATCGTCACCATGAAAGTCCTCATGGCTGTTCCTCTATCTGAATATGACTTAGGGTAACTCTTCTTCAAATCTTCATTTAGGTTGTCCACTTGATTTGAAAATTCTTTTCTTCTACTCTTAATTACCTATTCAAACCAGACCAGGACGATTCATTTCAGATTGCACTTTTCCCTAAGGCCAGCTAGAGTCAATTAACTCTATGTCCTTTGTGCCCTTGGCCCCTTCTGTAACAGGTATTCATTACATGTTCTCTCACCAGTGAAACATACTTAGCACTGTTTCAGCTCTGTAACTTTTCATTTATAGGGGCCTGATGTACACGGTAGGGTTCTGAAGTTTTTGAGGACTGCTGTCCTGTCATCTTTTCTCTGACAGTATCTAAGTTATTGCCTGACATCCTTCCAGCTTAGCATTCAGTTCTGAGTGAATTATTTAATGGAATGCAATGACATCTTGGAGCCATACCTTCCCTAGGTCACCACATGCATAGAAGAAAAGATTTAAGAATGATTGTCTTCATTTGTGTGATTTTAAGACAATTTTGGGAGCCATTTAAAGGAGGAACAAAATGAAATTAAAAAGTCACAAAATGTTTGATTAGAGTGGTTTTTTTAATTAATTCAGTGTCAAAATCACCTTACTCTATGTGGCAAGTATTATCAATCAGGCCTAAATTATTAAGAATAATGCATTTAAAAGATTATAATATACATGGGAAAATTTTCTTTCTTATAAAATTGAAAAATATTAAGGCTTACCATACATTTTCTGCAGAAAATATTTGTTGAAACTTACCAAATGCAAAACAGAAACATAGTTCCTAAGCTTTTATGAAATAATGGTATGTTAGTAACATTTGAGTTATAATTTAGAAGGCTTTTTGGTTTTGACAATGTGAAACTTTAAGAATATTTTCAAATGCTCTTTTAAAGTACTGATTTTAATTTGTTAATTAAAAGAATACTTAAAGTGACTGCTTACCCTCATTTGTATTTAAGGCTCAAGATCTCCAGCATCATCTTTGCTAATTATTCTCTATGTGAAACTCTCTGTGTTCATAGTTGTTCTGGTCATTTTGGGATTTGCTTTCTACCAGAAGATAAATGCTAGCAGGTAGGAACTAAAGATTCAAATGATAATATTCATTAGAAACTATGGAAGACATTAATCCACCGTGTGCTGGGAAAAGCTAGACATACTTCACTGCATATTCAGTGCCTTCTTTCCTATTAGACTTTGTGAATAACCCAGAAGCTCCCACAGATCTGGGACAAGACTTCCCACTTCACTGCAGCCATGACCCAGGGCTTCCTTGGCCAGAATTCAGTGGGAGTAGTGAAGCCCCAGGGAGTTCTCTAATGTTTGCATCCAATTACTTGCTGCTGGGGGCTTGGGTTCATTTCTTTTTAATTATATATTTTATGTTTTTCCTAGAGAATGACAAAAAGCTGAAAGTCAATTTAGACTCAATAAGACATGACAAGAAAGCAGCCATTTGCAATAAAACTGTCATGTTTAAAGCCCAGCCTGATGGCTGCCAGCACTATTCAGGCCTCAGGGTTTACGAGAACCCATGTACTAGTTGGCAAAACTTGTTTCAGTCCATCAGCACACAGTGAATCTACCCATGCAGATGCTTGACTCTTGCTACCATAAGTGCAGGATGATTTATCTACTTTCCACTTTTCTTTAGTGAGCTTCTATTAGCACAAGTGAAACAACATTTTCCCCAGCTTAAAGAGGAAAATGCTCCAGTAGCAGCAGCAACAGCAAAATAACAGTGCTGGGTAGTTTCTGTATGGCCTCACATAGTTTGGGTGGTATTTTCACTTGATTTCTTGATCCTTTCCTGTTGAGGACTTGGCCTTGCTCTAGCCTCCTGAAATGAGTAGATGACAAATGGCTTAATTAGAAGAGACAGTGATATGATATGAGGAGCTCTAAGAAAGTCAGAGCTCTCTCAGGAATAAAGACTCCTGGGAATATAGACTCTCTGGGAGTCAAGACAAAGAATGCCTCTCATCTTTATTCCACAGATTTGAGAGGTGCAGGATGAGGTGTGCCTGAGAGCCCAAAGCCTGCAAAAGTGGAGAAACAAAGACAGTAAATCTTGCCAATTAAGTGAACTGTTTGATCTCTAAGGTTGGCAAATTTATTGCTTGGGAAAAGGGAGTGTCAGCACCCATGTCCTGGGCTGCCTCAGCCCTGGTAGGATCTTGACTTCAGAGCACTGTGACTACGAGCTTTTCCATTTCAGCCAGAGATCCCTCTGCTCAGCAGCTTAACCCTAGGCAACCCAATCTCCAATGCTTTATGCCCTTGAGAAGTTAAAATAGCAGGAGCAACAAACACTCATGTAAGTGAGCCAGTAGATGACCTGGTTGTGTCTTGCCTGCTAACAAGGAAAAGAGCAGGTGGGGTGCATGTGTAGACTTATTAAATCAATGCCTGGTGTTAGTTTGAACAGCACTTGCATTTTAGAAGTTATAAATTCCCACTGAGGAACTGCCAGCATCATTGGGGACAATGCTGCAGGCACCTTTAATTTTTACAGCTCCAGTGTCTCAGTTTCCCATGCTGTCTACTCTATCAATTACAGAGATTGAGGTCTTAAAGAGTAAGATATTGGTAGAACCTCCGTATCTTTCAGGGGCACTGTAAGCTGAGACTGTATCTCCACTTGGTATAGGTGATGATCCTACAGTAAAACCTTTTTAATTTAAGTGAAACATCTCTAATGTAAAGTTGCAGGTGGCCTGGGACACTTATTTTCTGTAAAACTCTAGGAGAAGAAAAGAATGCACAACACTGGAGGATACTAAATAAACACAGTATTCTAATTGGATGGGGCTTTCATCCTACCTTCTTGGTTACACACCGAAAAAGTTTGATTCTTGGTCATATCCTGTGCCAGCATTATTGGTGAGGCCTGGCAGTGGATAAGAGGTGTTTTTGTAGGCTGTGATTTTTATCTGTTTTTGTCCTGTGACTACTTTGCCCTTCTCAGAGTATTCTCTATTCAGCTGGTGAATCAGAAATAGGATTTTATGTGGGAGGCCTTTATAGATGGCCCAGGCCTGGAGTAGCAAGCACTTCTGCTCACATTTGATTGGCTAGTCCTCAGTCCTATATATGGCTGTATGAACTTGGATGCTGCCTAGAAAATGTACCATGGCTGCTTTGAGGGGAAAGAAATTCAGCTGGATGCACAGCTAGCAAACTCTTTCTAAGGTGTAGGATGAGCACTGAAGGTATTCCACTCTATTAGTAACTTAGTAAGTAAAAAAAAAAACAAAAAACAAACAAACAAAAAAAACAAAACAACTTAGTAAATAAATATTACATATATAAGTTCCTGTATCTCTTTTTTATTACAATTTTTTTTGTGTGTGTGTTTGAAACAGGATGTGGAAAGGGAAGAAATTTAGTGATATAATTCTGTGACAGATTTTAAAAGACTATGGCACAGATTACAAGGTGTCTGGTTCAATGCCTTTGTCTTATGGCAAATAACTATATTCATGTCTCTAAATATTCATGCTTTTATCTACTCGTGTAATAGTTCTTGTAGTATTTGACTTTAAAGTTCTCTTCCTGAACAGAGTGTATGTTTACCTACCCCATGTAATTTGCTTTGAACAATGAAAAGAGGCAGAAGTGGCAAAACATCTGTTCTGAGTGTGGATCTCGGAGGTCCTGTGGGCTTCCACTTTCCACTCTATGAACATGTGCCTAACCTTGCTTGCTAGGGAATGAGAATCATAGAGAACACAGTGGTGTTGCCTCAATCTGACCTCCTTAACTCTCATCAAACCTAGCCTGGATGATCCAATAGTCAGCCATGCCCTAGTCATGTAGGGATGTAAAGTTGAGATGATCAGACCTGACACCTTCTGATCGCAGACATATGAGCAGTGTTTCTGCCTAGTTTCTGTGGTTGCTTACTATGCAGCATTATTGTGGCATGAGGTCACCAATATATTGCTTATTAGCACAATTCAGATTTTATTTACCATAGGGATGTATAAAGGTATTTCTTGGTTTTTTTTGCAGCAAAATACGATCACCAGTTTTGGAAAATGAGACACAAACATAAATCCTGGAGATAGTTTAAGAAAATCTTAAGAACAGGTTATCCTTTGCTTCCTCCTTATTTTGCGGTGTGATGAGTGACTCTCCAGCAGCCAACTTAGCCATGGCCCCACCGAGGAGGGCAGCTACTCACCAAGATGGAGAGAAAGAAAGATGGAAGGACCTGGATCCTGGTAGTCATTCAGTGTCCTCACCAGCCCTAAACTACCTTCTTATTGAATTTGTGTGAGAGAGAATAAACTATTTTGTCCATGTTACTGTTGTTTTGGATTTGTTTTGGTACATATAACTGAATTTAATCTTATTGAATACAAATACTTACTTCATCATTTTGAAAGTTTGCTGCCAACATTGCAACAACTGGTTATGCTCTACTGAACTGCAGGTAATGGCCTACTTTTTTCTTGCTTAGAGATAATGAAACAGACAACCTCAGAAGCTAGGCCTCATGCATATTAGCATTATCTCTATAATAATTTCAGAAGGATTTCTTTTTTAAAAAGTAATTTTATTGAGAAACAAATAGCAATGAGACAGTTTCAAAACTGATTAGTAGGAGAATTTCACTAATTAATACATTGCATATTGTTATCTTCTTAATGATTATTTATAGTACAAGATGCTGACATGATTCCCTGTCCAAACACTATTAATACAAATCTTTCTTTTCATTAAATTAAGAAAAAGTAGCTGTATATCTATCCTAACTACTTTCTATATACAGATACAAAATGGTCATTCATTTGTATCCTCTTTTTTTGCTTAGCTTTGTCAGAGAAGGGTATTCCATTGCCATTTAAATATTGTAGGTGTGTGAATTCAGCAAAATATTCCAATATAGTTCAGTAGTCCATAATAGTATTGGGTCATCCACAGGACTGGCATTGTCAGAAGTTGTTGACCTGAGCCCTTTACAGCCCAGCATACCAACATGGCTTCACCCTTTATACCTCATTTTTATACCTTTCTGATGGATGGTTAAGACTAAGATAAAGCAAAAGCTATATAACAAGAGATGTAACTTTTGTATCTGATAAGGTCAGTCAAGTCCCCTCAGGATTTATCCTGGAACCCTGTACCACACTTTGTAGATCTTTTGTCAGTGTCATCAGAAGAATTTCTGTTCATTTAAATTGAAGGGAAGGTGGGGGCTCATCGTGGGAAAGCACCTGGGAATCTGGGGTTGTGCAAAGATCATTCAGCATTCAATCAGCCAGTTCCTACATATGTGAAAACAAATCTGCATTGCAGAACCAGGGAGATGAGGATACAGCTGTGGACTCCTAGAGATGATAGAGTAGGACAAAGAACTAAGATCTATTGTACTTTACAGACTTTATTGTGTTAATTTCTGCCCACCTCTTTGGGTATTGAGGATTGAACCCACAGCTTTTCCCGTGCTAGGCAGTTGCTCTACCATTGACCTATATCCTCAGTCCTTTCAGTTTTGAGAAAGAGTCTTACTAAGTGTCCTAGACTGGGCTGGAACTTGAGGTCCTCTTGCCTCAACCTTCCCATGTAGCTGTGATTACAAGTGTGAGCCACCTGAACTGACTTGATTATTTTTGCACTGAATGAATTCTAGTCATTTGTGGGGGAGATTTATGTAAATTTGTGATCCTTCTCTGTCTCATTTTCATATCCATGGTTTCTGGATGACATTAAACTGGAAGAATAAAACAGCTATAGCTACTCTCCCCAACCCTTATCTTCATATATTTGTGTACAGATGGAGAAAAAAAACTATTGTTTTTATATTATGAACACACATATGCCTACACATAATTGTACATATGAACTCAATTATATCTAAAATTGAAGAAAATTGGGAAGAACTTTCATCAAAACACATTTGAGAACCACTAGATGGTGCTTGAACTTAATTTTTTTAGCATTTTAAAGCCAGTTAAAATCTCCTTAACCTCAGGCAGAAAAAGTCTGCATTATTTTCCTTTTATTTTTGCATATAACTACCCTACTATTTGCTCATGCCCTTGGTCTTCCTGGGTGGCTTTGGAGCAATTACACAAGGAAGGTGAAAATAGTTGTTTAAAATTAAGAAGGAAAAGAATTTCAGTTCCTAAACTTGTACTGCACTTTTTACTTAATTTAGTAGAAACCATTTACCAAGTGAGATAGCTTCCCTTCAGGGAGCAGGAAATGTAAGGGTGTATTCATGGTCACACCAAGATTAATACTCATTTCTTAAGCTGTAGAGTTGAGATCACCTGATTCTTAAGAAGCAAATTGCTGTGTCATTGGCTACAGATTCTTTTGGGCCACAGCCACAAGTACCTACACTTTTCTGCTTCCCAGGACCTCCCCTATCATGTATCAGAGGCAAACATGGTGTTCTTAAGCTGGAAAGAAACTACAGATAAGTGAGGTTAACTTCCTCATTTTAAAAAAGAGGAAGCTAAGACTTTCAGACTTAAAAGATATTGGGTGTGACCAAGAAGCCAGATGGCCTACTTTGTTTGCTTCTGAGAAGAAGGCAGCTACCCCAGGGTCAATTTCAGGCATGGCACTTCCAGAGGGTGGAGACTCACAATTTACTGCTTGGAAGCTACTGAGGATCAAGAGCCATATGGCATTCTCTTCTCATCTGGTTGCCCGGGCCACTTGACAAGTCTTTATCCAACTTCTCCCAAAGAAACAGATGATGCTGAGGTTGATTATGCTTATTTCTGGAGCTGAAGCTAACTAAGATTAAGATACCTGCCTGGTGGGAGAGGAGTGAGTGAAGGCCTGACCAAAACTGAGGCTTTGTGAAGAAGATGGAGAAAATGCATGAAGTGTTGCTGAACAAGATTATAATGGTCACCTTGAGCTTTACAAAATGCGACCCTTCAGAGGACAGTGGAAGAAAGGCAGATCAAGAAAAGCAGTTTACCTGAGCGAAAGCAGAGGGTGTGTCAGGATGGGTTTCTCTCAGGGCAACTGGGCAAACGAATCATTTCCTCCACATGTTTTAAATCTCATGAAGTCATCTGGGGACAGAAGAAGACAGTTATTCTGCTAAGATTGCCAGGAGAGTTTTGCAGATGCAGCAAATCTTAATGAAATTATCATGTTCTCTGAACAGAATGCCCAACTCTTATGACTGATTAACTCAATAGTAATTTAAGGATCAAACAAGTGGCCAAGAACATTGCTTTACATACAGCACAGAACCAGCATGAGTGTGAGAGAGGCAGTGGTTCTGAGAACATAGGGTCTTACTTTCCAAGTGGGATAAAGTTAAAAAAATTGAGGTACTTCTTATTATAGTTTTCCCTCATGAAATAGGAAAATAACTCTTAGTCTAGCTGAAGAAAAGGCGCAGAGATGATCTTTAGTTTCATAGTGACCTTCTAAAAGGTATTTCAAGATCACAAAATTTTGTTATTCCACTTATCTGAATTCAAATTTCTCTCATGCATAGAAGTATATAGTAAAAAAAATGAGTGAGTTCTTCCCCAAGACTTCTTGCCTATGTAACACACTTGGCCCACACATGCACGCCATGAAGATCCCATTTCCAGTGTGTTTGTCTTCTCTGCAGCCCTCACACATTGAGAAGAGAGCTATTTAAGGAAGCAAGTGAGTGTCTTGCATAGTAGAGGGGGACCATAGAGTGGGTCAGGAGAATTTACAACTTTAACCAGAGGAAACAGACAAGATCATATTCCGAAAAAGTAACTGCAACATAACATATTAAAACAAAAGGAATTGTAAAGTTCAACTACATGTCATGACTTGTAGAGAAAGAGAAAATTAATCACTTTACAAACTGTAGCTATGACTTGCCTGTCAGTAATAATGGAGTCTTTCTGAGAAAACAGAGCTGGGTATGAGAGACTCATCAATTACTGTCACTCTTTCACATGATGGGAATGTTGGCTTGCATCCCACCTTTTCATTTTCCTTTATGTTATCTTTGTAAAAGCAGACAACAAGAGGCCCATGGGGGAGGATGGTGCATGGCTACTACAATTCTGAAGGGCACTGTTGTAGTTAGGGAGTTAAAAGGGAAATAATACAGGACACATAATTTCTAGAATTATTTTATAATAACCACACAAAGAATCACCCACAAAAAGAGCACAGGAAATCTATCCACACACTACAGACCAAAAAAGCCATCTGAGGACCTGGATCCCATGATATTGTCTTGTATGAGTCCAGCTGAAGACTTAAAGCTCATAACAAAATCCTCCATGAGTCCAAATGAAGGCCAAGAGGCCACAACAATGTCTGCTGCAGACCTATTTTATGGATATGCACTAGAAAGGCCCATGGCTCAGTGGTGGAAGCTAGAAAGTCTGTGCCAGCAAGATGAAGGATTTGTGCTATCAGGCTTAGGGATTTTCACTGGAACCAGGAAGATGCTCAGTGCAAGAACCAGAGCACCCCTGAAAGATACCACAGCCATTCTTGGCAACAGTGAGGTCTGAGTTTCTCAGATGATAAGAACAGCTGAGCTCCCATCAGGAAAGCCAAGGCAACAAGCTTCTCTAGGAGACTGAGCAGTGCACCATCTTTCTCTCTGGAGCCAGGAATCGATGCTCAAGGTGAGGACCAGAGCTCCCCCAACATGAACCCTAGCCATTCTCAGAGACAGTAAGGTCCTGAGCTCATTTGACAATGAAAATAGCCAAGAAGTTCACCAGGAAAGTCAGCATGACAAGGTGAATCAACAGCTCCCTCCCTACAGCTCCCAACAGCTTCAAAACTTCTTCCTCTCCAGTTGTGCCTCTTACACCTCCTGAAACAATCCTCAGGTGGGCCTCCCATACCCAGCAATGAGCTGGTTCAGTTCAGCTGGGTGTTATACCTTGACCATCAGTTGTAAGTCCATCACAGGCATCTTTTCTAACATAAAGTATCCTGGGGTTCCTTGAGGTTCTCAGGCTGGAGGAGGTGGGCCTCTTCTTTCCTGAGTGCCAAGTAGCATGTTGCTTTCAAGCCTTCCAGTAGATGTAGACATGTCTTCAGACATGTTGGAAGCATGTGGGAGCCAGGAGCCAGGTCAAATTATGTATTTTGTGTCTCATTATAAGAATTTACAATTTACTGGTTTACAAAAAAATCCCACTATTCTCAATTCTAATGCTTTTGGACAAGGACACCATCTATGGTATAACACTTAAATAGAAAAATCTCTGCCATAGACCTCCCTGTATCCTGGGTAATGGGAAACTTCAACATAATTTATAAGACACTGAAAAACCAGGGAGAAGCCCAAGATAAAATAGCTTCAAGAAGCTATAGTCAGTGTCTTTGGACTAGAAACAATGATTAAAGAATGATTAACATTCCAACAAGAAGCATCTGTTTTTTGTCATTCTCCCCACAGCAACATAAAATGAACAGAGGGAGGCCACCTCGTCAGTAAGGGTACACAGGGTTGGCTATTGGTAATATTTTCCTCCACTCTCTTCCAATTCAGATCCAAGTCCCATTAACTCCGCCTGCCCAGCAGAACACAGTGTCTGTGCTGTAGCCCGAGGTGGCTATCACTCTCCCCAGTAACCTGCCACAGCCCTGCATCCCGGAGAATGATTAAAAGGAAGGATCTGGACATGAAATCTTACCCTGTACCAAAATGGGCTTCAGATTTTACAATTTTTAATTTTATTTTTGCTTTTTTTTTTCTTTCCAGATTTCTGTCCAAAATCTGCTTTCTTTGGCAGTCTCCCCAGAGGACTGTGATAGAGCATAAATTATCCCACTCTTAGCACTGCAGGATGCTAAAACAGACTTAAGATTTCCAAACCACAGCTGTTCTTGGGCTATAAGGGCAGAAACCAGCAGATACTAGATAACAATGTACACACACACACACACACTCTCTGGATGGGCTGTGTAACCATCAGCCTCTAGCTGTCATCAAACACAGGGATGAGGCTATGTTTATTCCACCACTCCAATTTTCACCTAACTTCTCATACTCAGTAGTGTCTTTTCTTTAGTGACTGCTTCTCAAGGAAATTCAGAAGTGTTAAATTTATTACCATATTGCTTATTTATGAGTAAAATGATTAAGATAGTTGTGCCCTACCATTTTAAGCTGGTCACTCACTGTGCTCCTTTTATTCATGGACTGTACATGCACCCATGGTCAACTTTCCTAGAAATTTCTCTCTAGCCCTCTCTAGGTGCTGTCATTCTCTGTCTGTGCTGTTCCTCCGGAAGTGGAAGAGTCTACTCAACCTTGCTGTGTCTTCAGTGCCTCTGTGTCTGTGATGCCCTGCTGGGGGCCTTGCTCTGCACGAGTCATGGCCCTACCTTCAAACTTTAAAAAAAATATTTTGTAGATTATTAAGGCTCCCTTATTTGTGTACTTGTGTACCCAACTCTACAAAATCAGATGCCATATGTCACTTATCTTTTATCTTCCTAACAGCCTAGGATAATATATTCAGAGAGAAAGTGCTCGATAAAGACCCACTGAATTTGAATTTAAAAACAACAACCAGGGGCTGGGGAGATGGCTCAGTGGAATAAGTGCTTCCCTGGCAAGCACAAGGGCCTGAGTTCAATCCCTGGTTCCCCCCCTCCAAAAAAAATAAATAAATAAAAACAACAACCAGAAAAGTATGATTATTAAGAGGATGTACAGGTGATAAATAAGTGTAGTTCTGTATATCAAAGACAAAATGGTAGAAAATATTTTGCAGTGTATATAAGATAAAATATTAACCTGAATATATTAACTTCAACGAATCAAATAAAAGACAAAAATCCATGGAAGCATAGACAAAGGATATGAGTAGCCTTTTTGCAAAATAGGAAATATAAAAGTCTAATAAACACAGGAAATGATATTCAGCCTAAGTAGTAATCAAGGAAATGCAAATTAAAATGTGATACCATTATTGATGCATCAGATTGGTAAAAAATAATTTAATAATGTCAACTGTTAAGAGTGATCTGGGGACAAAGCAGTTTCCAATGGTAAAAAGGTAAATGTTATAGCATGACTTATAACAACACAAACAGGAAATCAATCTCACTCTGAATTTCTTGGTGGGATGTGATAGTTTTGAGCAACCAAAAGGAGTGAGGTTGTCTGAGCAGAGAGGTCCTCTCTGTTTAAAATATCAGCCCTGCCTGAGTCCATTTACCTCACTTTCTTTTTCTTCATAGTATTTATCCGTTTGTGTTGTATTAGTTATGTATGTGCTTTTTGGCCTATCATTTACCACCTATAAAATGTAAAATTGGGGCTGGAGAGATGGCTCAGTGGTCTAAAGCACCTACTTAGAACAAGTTCAGCGAAGCACAGGGACCACGGTTCAATCCCCCAGCACCACATGCCAGCCAGCCCGCCCCCTGGTGGGCTGAGCTGGCCACACACACACACCACTCTCTCTCTCTCTCTCTCTCTCTCTCTCTCTCTCTTTCTCTCTAATAAATAAAAAAAAATGTAAAATTGATGAGAATAGAGACTTAGCCTTTTTTCTCAGTGTTATAATTAATGCAGCTCCTGGCATATATTGCCTGGCACATGGTAGGGGCTCAGTAAACTGTTATTGAATAAATAATGCAGAGCTATATGTAACAACATAGAAAGATTGTTCAAGGCATATTGGGAGGAAGAAGAAGCAAGTTAGGAACCAGTACCTATAGGATGATATAATTCATATAAATTAAGTATGAAACAATTTTTAATATTATTCTAGTAATTCTACCCTCTCTTCTTATTTCTAACTTGGCCATACTGGGTTAATTATCTCTGCCAGAAGATAGAAGTGGACAGAAAGTTAAAATGTCACCTACATATATCTTCCTAATTCTGGATTTTGAAGCACGAATACTCTTAGGGAACAAGGGAAATTCTGAGTCTTTCCCCCTCTCCTACTACTTCACCTTAAAAAATAAACAGAAGCACTTTAAACTGAGGGGAGCAACAAATATGGTGAGTGTGATTCGAATCTGGATTCTTTGTGGGGAAGCTACTTCTCCCTTGCTGGGCTCAGAACATAAAAGAACCAAGGAGGACCTTTTTTTTTTTTTTTTTTTTTTATTTTTTATTCACTCATTTTTTTTTTATTAGTACATGTTTACATTACATAATGATTAAATTCATGGAAGGGAATTGGTACATATAAGTAACATGCCTTGATCTTATTTTTCAAACTGGTGTGCTGGCACATGTCTGTAATCCAGCACTATTGAGAGGCTGAGGCAAGAAGATTGCTGTGAGTTTGAGGCCAGCTTGTGCACATGAGCACAAAGTGAGCTCAGGGCCAGCCTGAACTACACAGTGAGACTCTGTCTCAAAAAGACTAAATAAAGTGAAACAAGAACAAAAACCAAAATCAATTTTCTCCTTTCTCTCTAACCTCCCCCCTGCCTTTTTTTTTATTTTTTATTTTATACATTTGGTACAGGGTCTCACTATGGAGCTCTGACTCATTGTGATCCTCCTGTTTTCAGCCTCCCCAGAGCTGGGATTACAGGTGTAGGCCACCAGTCCTGGTCTCAGTGGCTGGCTCAGCATGCCTGGGGATGGGGCCAGCATGGGATGTGGTACCAGGAACAAGCCCAGTCCCTGAGCTTGCTTAAGCAGGTGCTTAGTCAGCTGAGCTATCTTGCCAGCTCCCAAGGAGGACTTTTGTTAGAAAAGAATGTGGATGGAGCTAAGGGATTTCTTTGGCTTTAGCAAGCACTCCAGGGAGAAGCCCGATTCTTCCTTTTCCTTTTTTTTTTAATTCTTAAAAATTTTATTTGTATCTTTTATTTTTTATATAAAAATAAAATGCATTATGTTCATAACTTTCATATAATTGATGACATAGAGTGCAGTAAAGATTGTCATACATGTCACACATACACATATCAAAAAGTCTCAATGAATTAAAAAACAAAATGAAGGATCAAGACAGTGGTCTGAAACTTACTCATAGGATTTTAGGATTTAATAAATAACAAGAAGTATGAAATTTCAGACCCCAGCAGTTTGAAACAAAAGAATGATAATTACAAGAGCACATATATATTTTTTAAAAAGACCACATATTTTAACATTAAAAACAGTAAAAGCTACATAACCAAAATCCAAATCTAAACATTAGTACCAAAAAAAAAAAGAAAAATTTCAAAATCAAGTAGCAGATCAAAGGCCAAATGGAGATCTATCAATTAAATACCTATTTAAAAGAAACATCTAGAACATAACACAAAAAGTTATATTTACCAATAAGATTTCTTGGCTTTCTTATATACTTCTCTATAATTAAAAGAGAATTTATCATTTAACAAAGGAAATGTGATTTAAATGACTTTCTCTTTAAAACAATTGCAGAATTTAAGAACAATGTACACAAATGCTTATTTTATAGACATATTCCAAAACTAAGATGTATAGTATAGAGTACCTTCTATTTTTCTTTAGTACC
The DNA here is from genome assembly GCF_000260255.1 of Octodon degus. Lineage (NCBI taxonomy): Eukaryota > Metazoa > Chordata > Mammalia > Rodentia > Octodontidae > Octodon > Octodon degus. The sequence continues at coordinate 68,389 of NW_004524583.1, forward strand.
TGATTTCTTTAATTTTTCCACATTCAAATTGGTAAGGACTTTGGCAGCATCTACACTGTATTCTAATGTTGCAGAAAATTTATTTCTAAGTCAACAAGCCATAAAGCTAGGACAAAGCATTATTTATGATTCATGAAGGTAATTATGTTTCTAAGGCACAAATCATAGAACTATTGAAATTAACAGCTGGACAAAACTTTGAAGATAAATCAATTGATAGATGAAGTCTTATACAGCATATAGTTGGATTTTGCTTCCTAATCCACTCTGCCAGTCTATTTCTCTTAATTGGTGAATTTAGTCTATTTACCTTGATTGTTATAATTGAGATGTACTGACTTATGTTTGATATGTTGTATACTTCTTTTGTTGTATACTTCTTTTTCTCTTGTGTTTAATTGTTTACCCTACTTGGTGGGTTCTTTCTGTTCTCATTTATGGAGTTGTGGTCATTTTGATTTCTCTCTCTCTCTCTCTCT
>NW_004524583.1:68967-78092 GCF_000260255.1 Octodon degus
GATTGAACGCAAGCTCTTGCACTTGCCAGGCAAGCACTTATTCTACTGAGCTATCTCCCTGGCCCCTATTTATCCCTCTCTAGAATATCTTTTAGTAGTCTCTGTAGGGTTGGCTTTGTTGTCATGAAATTCTTTAGTTGTTCTTTGTCATGGAAGTATTTTACTTCTCCATTATACTTGAGAGTTTCACAGGGCATGTCAGTCTGGGTTGGAATTTGTTTTCTTGCAAGACTTGAAGTACTTTGTTCCATGATCTTCTTAACTTGATGGTTTGTGAAAAGAAATATGCTGTTATTCTGATGGGTTTTCCTTTAAATGTGATCTATTTCTTTCTTTTTCTTTTTTTCTTTTTTTCTTTTTTTTTTTGCGGAACCGGGGATTGAACTCAGGTCCTTGTGCTTGCCAGGGAAGCACTTATTCCACTGAGCCATCTCCCTGGCCCCTATTTCTTTTCTTTAGTGACTTTTAGTTTACTGTTCCTGTGCTGAATTTCTGGGATCTTGATTATTATATGTCTGGTGTGTTTTTAATTGGGTTGATGTTATTTGAAGTTCCACATGCTTTGGTTACTGAATGTTAGATTGTTTCCCCATACTTGCGAAGTTTTCTTCTATTACTTCCGTCCATATTCTTTTTATATCATTTGCATTGACTCCTTTCTCATTGATGCCTATTAGTCTTATATTGTTCCATCTTTGCATTGTCTTCCAGATGTTGAATCAATTTTGCCTGCATCCAAGTTGTTTTTAAGAGCTCTTGTCTTACCTTTTCACTAGCTGCAATGGTGTCTTCAAGGTCTGAAAGTCTATTTTCACTTTCATTCAAATGGTTTTGCCAGCTTGTGATTGAGGTTTTAATTTTCTGTATATCACTTTGAATCTGCTTCATGCATTCTATTTCTTTCCTATATTGCTCATTCAAGGATTCCATCATTTTTCTATTCTCCTCTATTTTTTAATCAGTGTCTTCTTCAGAAGCACTTAGTAATTCTTTCATTATGGTTATCATTTCTTTCTATTACTTTGGAAATTATTTCTGATCTGATTTCCCCTGTACCTTTCTGCAGTTGTTTCTTTACTTTAGATGCCATTATTGCAGAGATTTCAGGTGTGTGATTTCCAATTTCTTCTATGGTATTTTATCCTACATTTGTTCTGGGTGGACTCGGGGCCTGAGAATTCATTTTTCTCCTTCTCTTTGTCATTTTTGTATGGCACTGTCTTCTGACCTTTGTTTTAGAGCTTTGGTAGAGTTACTACCTTAGCACCAGGTCCAGATCTACAAAATTCAAACTTGTCCAGGTGGGTGTGGCTTGAGTCTGGCTGTTGTGCTCCACTTCTTCCTGCTCCAGCCCTCAGAAGTGAACCATCTGTGCCACTCTGGCAAGATGTTCTGCTCTTGGGTTAGCTGTGTGGGTCTTGCCTCTAGCCTCTCTGCAGGGAATTCTGCTGCACTGGGCCTGGAGGAAGTTACACACACACACACACACACACACACACACACACACACACACACCCCTAGCCTGGGCGCTGGCTAGAGTGAGGCTCCAGTGGGCTAGGGTGGTTCCACTCACATGTGGTGTTTGGGTACCAGCTGGAATGCGGATCCGACCTGATTATTCTTTTTCCAATTGTGATGTGGAAAAGGTAGTCTGTAGTTCCAAAAGCTGGACAGATGGAACCAAAGGTTTTCTCCTGAGGCAACCATGGCACAGGTGGCATGGAAGAACAACCATATGCTTTTGTAACTGCAATCAAGTTTCAATCCACCTAGGGGAGAAGAAGAAGGAAAGAGCTGCTGTATTGGGAGCAATTATTTTTCTGTTCTTAAAATAAGTCTTCTAAATATTAATAATTTTTCTTACAAGCCAGGGTGAAAGCTAAACTTTTCACCTATGCTCCCATATTTGAATGTGTACATGAAAAAACATCTGGAAAGTTGTGAGCATGACAGTGGATGGTGGTGGAGGGATGCTTGATCTGTAATGTTTGAAATTTGAACCAAGAGTGTATTTATGTATTTCATGAAATTAAAATGCATTTCCCCCTCCAAAGCAGGAACTGAAACTATCTATTGTACTGTTTTGGTAGAAGGTGGGGAAGAACGAAAGGGTTTGCTAAGGCCACAGGAGGGGCTGAATCAAAAGACAACAGTCTACTAAAGGCAGGCTGTGGTGTAGTTGACCAAATAAAACCAACAGGAAGCTGTGACTCTGCACTTTTGCTTTTTTATTCATGTGGGTCATTTTTCTGATCTGCCTACAGATCTGTTTAGCAGCCTAAAAATATCAGAAGTTATGTGAGTTTGTAACTCAAGGATTAACTAAAGTCATATGGGGGGAAAACTGAAATATGAATTCCAAGTTTTTTCATGGATGTGCTTTTTTAATTATTTGAGCAAGCAATATAAAAATTCAATATTTATGACTACCTCATACTTTTATAGCTGGTTTCAATTCCAAGCATGTTAAATTGTGTACAAATTAAATTTTATGTTTTTATTACTTGTATTTTAACTAGGATGGCCTTAAATTTTATTTTTCATTTCTTGATGTTTTCTTTTTCTTGAGGTTCATAAAAAGTTCAACATTAGTTTTAGTTAGTTAAGAAACATGTAAATAGAAAGTTACTGAAGAACAGGAACTTACACTGGAAAATATTTCATTTATAAATCATTAGTGTTTGAGAATCTCAAAGTCTTTGCACATTTATACATAGTGGCAGTGATTTATCTTAGTTGTGCCCTTTAACTTTTATCATTCCGTAACATGACTTGGCTTCATTTTGCCCATGAAGTTGTACTTCAGAAGACAGAGGGAATCAACCAGAGTTAGGCATTGTCTCAGGCAGGCCCTGTTGATAGCACATATTCTGATGTATCTGATTCTTCTTGGGTGACTTTCATTATATCTACCATGATGCGATGTGCATATAGTAGATGTATATTTAAGTAAAAAATATATTTATTAGGAAATATTGAATAGTTCATAGATTCTCTGTGAGAATATGCAAAGAGCATGGCAAAAGGGGCAGGAACAAAATGGTTTAATGAGAAAGTCACTAATGTCAGAATTATAGGCCAAATGGGATGCCATAGCTTACGATGCCACCATTTTGCCATATGTATTGGTCACTTCCTCTGTGCCTTATGGTCTGCAAGCTTGTATCTATATCTCTTGAGTCAACACAACAGGTGGGCAAGTGCGCCTGAGGAGACACACCTGAGGCACTTGTTCTAGCTCCAGCTGTCAGGGAAACTGGCAAGGTAAGTACCTTGTACTTTCTATGTATAGAGTAGAAAGAAATATTCTACCTCTTACTATGTAGAACTCAATAAGTGGAGAATTAACATACATAAAAAAGAAGTTTATAGGCCAAAGTGCATCACAAGCCCAATAATGTCTATAACAGAGATTAAAGCACAGACTTTTTGCACTTACAAACCCTAAAAGGTTTATAAATAATGGTTCTTTCAATATTGGGTTTTACAAAAAAAGGGGATACAAATGAACAACCATTTTGTATCTGTATATTCAAAATAGTTACAGTAGATATACAGTTACATTCTCTTAATTCAGTGAATAGAGAGATTTGTTCTAATAGTGTTTGTGGACAGGATATCATGTCTGAACCTTGTACAATGAATAACCACTAAGATAACAATATGCAATTATTAAGTATTGAAACTGTCCTATGAATCAGTTTTGAAACTGTCTCATTGCTATTTGTTTCTCAATAAAATTATTTTTTAACCCCCCCCCCCAAATATTGGGTTTTACATTTCTACCTGAGTAGATTAGTTTTCTATGCTGCATAACATATTGTCCCCAAACTTTGCAGTTTAAAGTCAAAATAAACACTTTTATTTCTCACAATTGTTGCAGGTCAGGATTTCTGGGACGACTTAGCTGGATGGCTCTCATGGCTCTCATGAGGCTGAGTCAGGATGTTAGGTGGGGCTGCAGTCATGGCTGGGTGTGATGTGTGCTTCAGGAGCCATCATGCTGAAGATAGCCTCCTCATGTGTTGACGGAATGTCTGGTTTTGGCAGGATGTGTGTATTTCTCGCCACGTAGCCTCTACACAGGGCTTTTTCACTGTGCTTGCAATGTGGAAGCTGATACAGATCCAAAAGTAAGCAGCAGGAGCTTCCATGTCTTTTGTGGCACTTGTACCTTGGATTCTTTTGGTTCTACCTAGTTCTAGTCAGCAGAGGAAAGGCCTAGAGGAGGGTGTGCACACCAGGCTTGCAAGGCAAACAATTTCATAGAGTGGAAAGTCCAGGTGACTCTGAGTTAGGTGCACGTATTTGCAAGGAGACTGTCATAATTTTTGACTTTGAAGGCCAACAGACTAGTTGAATTCATTAAAGTAGAATGATTAAACAAAACTGAGAAATTCAGAATGTATAAAATAGACACAAGAATATTTTTTCAATTGAAGCCAATTTGGAAATTCTATAATGAAAGTTTCTCCCTTTTGTTCTTCCAAAGTTGTCAGAAAAAATGACAAGTTGCAAAATTAAGAAGATTTACTTTTCTTGTAGCATTATTTGCTTGATCGGAAAATTGTAAATTATTTCAAAATATTGTTCTTTGAAATTTGGAGCAGTTATGTAGATGGTAAAAGAAAACATTGTTTTTTATATTTTAGAACATTTTATTTATTTATTTACTTATTATGCTTAACCCTCAAGAGTTGGACCCAGTCTCTCAATCCGACTGCTTTCATGAGATAAATCAAGACTTGACAAGAGTTTAGATAAGTTTCTCTTTCTAGGGCAGTGAAATTATGTGTCCATATGTTCTTTCAGCCCATTTGGGCTGCTATAAAAACACAGAGACTAAACATTATAAAAACAAATTTATTTTTCACAGTTCTAGAAGCAGGGGACCTCTCTGAAGTCTCTTTGCTAAAGAGATTGGTCTACATGACTTAACCACCAACCAAAGGCCCCATCTCCTAATACTACAATTATATTGAGGATTGGGATTTCGACATATGAACTTGGTGGTGGCTTGGGGGGACACAGCTTGTAGTCTGTCTCTTTGAGTTTAAGTAGTAACATTGCATGTAACTACATGGAAAGAAGAAAAAAAGAAAATACTTCCCAATAATCAAATTCTTGGGACAAAGAGAATTTAGTCCATCAAAGCCCAGGGAATTTTCTGAGCTTAATGATCTTCCAATAATTTCAACATTTGTTATGATTTAGATCTAAAATGGAGCTCCAAGTCACATGCACTTGGAAGGTGATTGGGTCTTGCTGGAGCTATGTCATCGGTGGGCCCATCCACTGGTGAGGTCATAGCTGACCTCAGTGCTCGTCAGTGGTGAAGTCTGGTGGAAGAAGGGGAGTCACTGGGAGCTTCTTGTTCTTTGCTGTCCCCTTCCCTCTCTGTTTTCAGGTTGCTCAGAATTAGGTAGCTTCGATGTGCCGTGCGCTTCTGCCATGTTTCTTCCTTGGAACCTGTTGATCATGTACTGAATCTTCTGAAAATATGAGAGAAATTAAATCCTTCCTTTAAGTTGTGGGAGTTCTATTTTGCATCTCATCCATAGGAAATTGTGTAAATACAGAGCTGGAAATAGGCCATAAAGTAATGGTGTCCTTAACCCTGGATTCATGACATCATAGAAGGTCTTATGAAATTTCATGACCAAAAGAAAGAGCTATTTTCTGGAACCTATATCTGCCATGTGCTGGAGCCTAGACTTGCTGGCCTGTGATATTTACTAATAAATGTTCATTTATTTTACAAGCTGATTATTAAACTAGTAATAGCTCAAAGTAGGCCATACCTGCACTATACTGTTATCAGGATTTAAAACTGCCTGAGCAAACTGAAGGTAATGCTCACTGGCATTGTGAGAGAACTTGTCCAGGAAAACACTCAGGGATTAGAACCAAGGAAATATTTTCAAAAACCAAGAAAGACAATAACAGACCACCGTGAGATGCTTTACAACAAAAGGGGGGATTTGAAGTTTAATTAGGAAAATAAAACAGGAGCCAGTAATTAACAAGGCAGCTGCTTCACACACCTTAAACATTTTATCAGTCTGCTGAGGTAGTTAACTAATACTAATCTTATTATCTCCCTTACAATAAAGAATATTGAAACTCTCACTGTAAAATAGTAGTGTACCAGGATTCTAACTCAGTGTTCCCATAATACTTTTGTTTACTGGACCTTTTCTAGAAATCTGGGAAAAGAAAAGAAAGCAAAATGAAATTTTTCTAGGACTAGAAATCTGAAAGAGGACTAAGGAAATACCTGTAAAATTAGCGAAGAAAGACATGAAGTTCAAGGTAGGGATATCTGAATGGAAGAAACTTTCCTCATTGAGAGAAAGATGGGCTCATCTGAAGAGTGAGTTTGTGTCTAAGTTTCTGGTATAGATACACAATATGTGTACATAGAAGAACTACAGTCTAATAGGAACCAAAGGAACATTTTTATAAATTAAAGCAGGGTCAGCTCGTATATTTGACAGGTCCATGGAGCTATGCTACAATATTATTGAAGGGCCCAAAGAAAATGGCTGTGACTCCTCTTTGACTTGAGAGTGACTGAAGGGCAGAAATGTGTTTGACTTTAAACCCAAGGACCTCTACTTGTTTGAACAGGCATTCTCCACACATGAAGGAGGGGCCTCGAGGAATAAGAAGACACCATCCTGGAGAACAAGACCTTGTAGTTTATCTTTGGTATGTTTCTTGCTAGCATTGCATATTGGATGAACAATAGTTACTTTTCAAAAAATATGTTGAACAGACACTCAAAATCTCTGCTAAAATAATTGGCTTCAAGTTTTGTGTTCTACCTCTGTGGTGTTATTGTGTATACATGTGTTTTAGATCTTAGGCTATTTACAACATGTGTTCTGATCTATTATTTATAATAAAGTGAAATGGAAAATGCAACTAAAAAGCTTTTTAAAAAATTGCCTATGGCTACAAACGAACATATGAGGATATGAGGTGGCCAAATTGGGGACCCAGAAAATATTAGGAGCTATCCAATTGGGGTATGCAACTCATAACTCTGTCTGTAGTAGATTCTTTTCTTGACGTGACTGTGAAGAGGATCTGAGGCCATGGACCAAGACTTTGTTTGAACTTCAAACATTGGGTTATTTCTCATCTGGCTCAAACTCCAGATGATGTTGAGACACCAGAAACCTCCTCCTCCTCCTCCTGTCATTTCAGAAGTAGCTACAAGTTATGAAACAGATGAAACCACTTATCCTTCAGTGAGGAAAACAAAAAGGGCCTTAAAAATCCAGAGTTCAGGTGTTTTCCAACTCTGAGTAAACAAAAAGATGTGAAAGGTCCCAGTCAAAGAGAGAGTTTAACCAGGGTTCAATCCCTGGTGTGCTGTGCTGGCCCTGCCCCTGGAGCAAGCTGAGAGGGCAATTGAGATTGGATGTGGTGGCAATGCCTGGAATCCCAGCACTTGGGAGGCTGAAAACAGGAGAATCACTATGAGTCTGATCTATGTAGTGACACCTGGTAACCCTGTACTTTAAAAGAAAATTCTAAAAAAAAAAAACTTAAAACTTAAAAGGAAGAATGCTTTATTTGGTGGTCACTGTTTCAGGGGTTTCCATCCATGGTCACTTAGCCTGCTTGCTTTGAGTTTGTAGTAGCACAGTAAATCATGAAGAAGGGACATATGATGGAGGAAGACTGTTTATGTCATGGTAGCTGGGAAGGAGAGAAAGAAAGGTAAGAAAAAAGAGAGGAGAGGGAAGGGGAAGGGGGAGAGAAGGAGAGATAAGACAGAGAAAGAGAGAGAGAGAGAGAGAGAGAGAGAGAGAGAGAGAGAGAGAGAGATTCTAACATTTCTTCAAGAACTTGCCCCTAGCCCTGTCCTAGCTCAGGTCCGGTGAGTGTGTGGGAGAGCTTCCAGCTACCCTGCACCAGTGGGACCTATTACTGGTCCCAGCCCAGGCACAGTGTGGGTGAGGCCCTCTTCCACCCCCTTAGGATGCCCCCCACCACTCCACAGCAATCCTCCACCCCGCCCCCTGAGTAGGAATTTCTGCCATGTTCTGGGAACTGCCGGACCCAGTCCTAGCCCAGGTCTGGTGAGTGTGTGGGAGAGTTGCCTCTCCCCCTGACTCCACCTTGACCCCTCCAGGCTCAGCTCAGGCCTGGCATACAGGCCTGGGGTGAAACCCTGCAGCTGAAAACCCTGCAGAGAGTGTAGAGGATAGAATGACCCAGCTAGTCCAGGAGCAGAAAATCTTGCCAGAGGGGCACAACAGGTTCACCCTCAAAGGCAGTAGCAGGAAGGAGAAGAGCACAGCAGCCAAACCCAAGCCAGGCACAGCTGGATAAATCCAAACTTTGTAGATCTGCACCTGAACTTCAGTACGTGCTAAAGTTATAACTACAATGAAGACCTACAAGAAAATTCAGAAGACAGTGCTACACAAAATGACGAGAAGGAACAAAATGCAACCTCAGAACCCAAGCCCAACTGTAACAAGTGCAGAGGACACTGACACAGAACAAATTGGGAATCACACAGCTGAAAGCAATGAATCAATGGCTTCTGAAATAAAGAATCAGCTGCAGAAAGGTATAGAGGAACTCAGATTGGAAATAAAAAAGAAATCCTTGAATTAATAACATCTGCAGTAAAGAATCAAATACAGAAACATATGGAGGAAACCCAATGCCCACCCAGAAGAAGTGCAGAGGACACTAGCTCGGCTCAAATGCACGAATTAATAGGGTCAATAGTAAATAAGCAACAGCAAAAAGATATAGAGGAACTCAGAGCACAATTCTTTTCTGAAATAAAAAGAATTGTCAGAACTCATAGCATCTGAAGTAAAGAAGCAACTACAGAAATATAGGGAAGAAACCTAATCTGAAAAAAACACTGCAGTAAAAGAATTTATAACTGCTTCTAAAGAAGACATTGATAGAAAAATAGAGGAGATTAGAAAAATGATGGATTCCTTGAATGAGCAATACAGGAAAGAAATAGATCACATGAAGGAGAGTCAAAGACATACAGAGGAAAATAAAATCTCAATCACAAGCTTGCAAAACCGTTTATTTTTATTTATTTATTTTTTTTGTGTTTATTTTATTTTATTTTATTTTTT
>NW_004524583.1:84639-85697 GCF_000260255.1 Octodon degus
TGTTTTTATTTGTTTTTTCTTTAAAATAAAATAACTGCTGTCAAAAAAATGAACTGGGAATATAGTTTAACACAAAGGCCTGGAGTTTAATCCTCAATACAGAAAAAAATAATTAGATTCAGAAAACATGAGGAATTTGACCAAAGCTCTCTAGCAGCCAGCAAACACAATTTAGTTTTTTCCTCAACCAAAAAACTAAAACTTTTTGCACTCCATTATTGTCCTTACCATCTTGAAACTAAGATCTAAAATTTGAAGACATGTGTCCAAGTTGACCTTCTGAGTGAGCTAATATGTCACCTAACACATGTTGAATATTTACCAGGCATCTGTCTCAGTTCTGAGTCTTTCCTAATATTTTTAAAAATTTCATCAGAACTCTACGAGTTATTGCCAACTGTGTTTCCAAATGAAGAAATAAAGCAGCTTACTAGTACCACCTCACTGGGAAGTGGAGGAGTGAAAATTGAAACTTACAATTTCTGGCTCAATCAAGTGCTCTTCATTGGGATTGTAGCAAGTCCACAGAATATCTCTTGTTAGCAGACAATATAACTCTTGAAGAGCTTTTGTGTAGACACATGCCCACCAGTCCAGGTTAACTGATTTGTGTGGGACATTTGTCAGGAAAATCAACATGATTTAGTGTGTTTCTATAAATAACTTGGAGCCATCTGGTCATATTAACAAAACAAACTTTCTAAATAATGTCGTGTGTGCACCCATAAGTGATCCATTCTTTTACACTCTGCAGGAACAAGTGTGAAGGCTTTCCTCATACTGACCCATAGTAATTTGTTTTAATAGCGTCTGAGCTCTCTGAGGTAATGGCCTCATGACTTCAGCCAGTGTTTTTAAGCAAGAAAGAAACATGATTAAGTACAATACTTGTATTTCTTTTTTAAGTTCAGAAATAAAGAGAATATTGATTATCTAAATAAGTTGTATTAGGTTACCACTAAGCCTTAGGAAAGCGATATGAATAAAAATATTTAATTATAAGATTAATTAGAAATGGCAGACATCTAGGAGAAAGCAAAAGAATCAGAAGTTTGCTT
>NW_004524583.1:86315-88337 GCF_000260255.1 Octodon degus
GAGACTCAGGTCAACAATTTCTGATATTGCCAGTCAAGCGGAAGACACAATAGTATTATGGTCTACTGGACTCTTTTAGAATATTTTGCTGAGTTTTCATACCTATAATATTCAAATAATGGAACTTAACAAAAAAAGGGTATACAGATGAATGTCCATTTTGTATCTGTGTATTCAAAGTGGTTAGGATAGATATATGGCTACATTCTCTTACTGAATAGATTGATTTGTTCTAATCATTTTTGTAAATAGGATATCATGTCTGTATCTTGTACAGCAATTAACGACTAGGAAGAATGTATACAGTGTGTTAACTATTGAAACTGTCCTACCAATTTAATTTGAACCTGTCTCATTGCTAATTGTTTATCAATAAAATTATGAAAAAAATCCAATTGGTGCAGAAACCTCCTCAATGGATATTTCCAAACTAAGAACACTTGTGAACACTTGGAGAGATTGCAGCTGGAGTAAGCCAGAAGTATACTGGAGTAGCAACCAGTGTTAATTTCTTCTTTGCAGGGCCAGTCCCTCTTATATCCACTTTAAGAGATATCATTTGTTTGGTCTCAAATCTATTGAAGAACTAAGGTTCAAATCCAAGGCCTGAAATCAGCTACAACCCTCCACTGGCCCTAACATGACTCCACAAATATAATTTTAAAAAAAAATGTATTTAGTACAAGGGTCTCACTTCACAGACAGGACTTGTAATGATCCATCCTGTTTCTCAACCTCCCAAGCACTGGGATTACAGAGGCATGCCACCACACGCAGTCTCAGTTGGTCTCAATGAGTGGGGTGGGGGCCGGCACGGCAGACCAGGGATCAATCCCTAGCCCCTGTGTCTGCCTAAACTACTTATCTGCTATCTATCTATCTGCCTAAGCTATCTATCCACTGAGCTTTCTGGCCAGTCCTCACAAATATAATTCTTAATTAAAAGCATATTACAAAAATAAAAGTTAAGCATAAGTAAAAAAAAAAAAAAGAAAAAAAGAACTTGCCCCTAACGATTGACTTCCTTAAAGGAGGCTCCACCTCCTGAGAGTTCCACCACTTCCTAGTAGCATCAAAGCAGGGGACCAAGTCTTCAACATGTAGGCCTTTAGGGTGCATTTAGATCCAAACAAGAAATATTTCAGTTGCCCCAAATGAAGATGGCAAATAAAAAGAATATTATATACTATTATATACTTTTGCAGCCTGGAATGTTTTTATTGCTTTGTCTTTCTCACAGTTACTATAAATATGTAAGAGATTTCAGAGTTCAAACTATCATGTGTTCTGTCTCATATTTCCTTTCTTTTTTTCTTTTCTTTTTTTTGTGGTACCAGGGATTGAACTCAGGACCCTGCGCTTGCCAGGCAAGTGCTTATTCTACTGAGCTATCTCCCCAGTCCTTCAAATTTCTTGCATACAACAAGAGAACAAAAAATTGAAGAACTGATAATGGCATTACATTCTTTTCCTCTGTCAATAGATTGATATGGAAAAACCACATAGAGTTCACATATGAAATAGTATCCTGATAGAAACCTACATAATATAATAAAAAGAATTCTAACTACAACCCTGAAGACCTGTCTTCTAGCACCAGGTTTTAGGTGCTAAGTTCTCCTGTACTTCTGCTTGCTCATGTATAAAATGAGGAGTTTAGGTTAGACAATTCTTACCTAAATTATTTCACTCCTAGGGTTCTAGGCTGCTATGACACCCAGATAAAACTGTGAACATTAGTCTAGAATAAAGATACAGTCCTAATGATAATGGGTTTTAGATCTGCCTTAGTATATTTTGTGATTTATTTTTTACTTCTTCATTGCAAAATACTTGCAGTATAGTAATTAGACAAAAAATGCCTAAAACAAATAGAAGATATTCTTCCAGGTTGTTAAAACATATTAAAAAGCTAGATTAAATATGCAAGTATAGAATGCATGTAAGAAAATGCAAATAGATTAAAAGAATAAAGTCAGGAAAGGATATATATATATATATATATATTTTCTTAAAGAAAAA
>NW_004524583.1:89602-95247 GCF_000260255.1 Octodon degus
GTGCAGGGTCTACAGAGTCTCACTACAGATTAGACTCATAGTGATTCCCTTTTTCAGCTTCCCAAGCGCTGGGAATATAGGAGTATGCCACCACGGCCCAATCTCAGATGCTGTCTCAGTGAACCCTGGTCCCTGTGTCTGCCTAAGCAGGTGCTTTAATCCGCTGAGCTATCTGGCCACCCCCCCGAATTCTCTTCTGTCTTTAATCTGAAGTGTAAATTCTCAGGAGCTCAGTCACAAGTACATGGTCAAATAAAAGCAATACATTCCAGAAGTAACAAGCAGATATTTTCCTTGCTTATTTGGACAAAGTGTATTGCTTTCAGGGGGTACCAGTAACAAATTATGAAATAGGTTTTAAAAACCAAAAGATGTGAACAGTAGAAGAGAAATACCTTACCCACTTCTCAGCTTGGAAAACCAAATTGGACAGTCTGCGCCTTTGGTGTGCCCCATCCTGATTTCATATTTCTCCTTTATAGAGATCAGTTCTAAAACTAAAGTATGTTACTGTCTTGAAATTCCCTAGAGGAGTGGTGGTGAACGTTTTACAGACAGAGTGGCTCAATAACCACCCAAAGCCCACTTATCACAAAATGCCAACTCTGCAATTAAACTCAAGTATGCCAACGCTCTGCTGCTGGGAGACTCGGATCGTGTGCAGGAAGAGAGGGTTCCGCGCACCTGCTGTGGCTCACCACCACTGCTCCAAGCTTCCATATGCTTGTGTACACAGTAGAGATTACTTCATTTTGTATAGTTTAAATTTATAGAAATGGACTCATGCATGCATTTGTCTGGAATCTGTGTTTTGCTTCTCATTACATCTACATTACTAATCCATGTTGGTGTTTATAGCTGTAGCTAAACTGTTATAGAATTTGTTTAGACATTCTACAGTAGGTGGATATTTCCCATTTTTATTTTTTTTGTCCTGGGGACAGGCACTTATGATTGCCCATATTTTTATCTGACAAAAACAGTACTAATCTTCTATGTAGCTTGTTCTACATATGTAAAGTTGTTATGGAACTTTGTTATATAATGTCAAGTTGTTATGAAAAAAATTCAGTTTTAATAAATATGACCATATTCTCCTAACTTCTAGTCCTAACGAGCTGCGTCAATAATTTCACTTTTTCCACTTCTCCAAATACAACTTCCCTAATGGCAATGGAACATCCGTCTCTGACAAAACAAAACAAAAAAGGGGGATATAAATGAAGGACCATTTTGTAGTGAAAAAAATATGTATATACAAAATATTTAGGATAGATATATAGCTACTTTCTCTTAGTTCAATGAGAAGAAAGATTTGTACTAATATTGTTTAGACAAGAGATCATGTCTGCATCTTATACTGTAAATAACTACTCTGAAGAAAACAATATGTAATGTAGTAATTATTGTAACTCTTCTACTAACCTGTTTTGAAACTGTCTCATTGCTATTTCTTTCTCATTAAAATTAATAAAAAAACTAAAAAAATAGTTTTACTTTTTCTATATCTTCTTCAATGCTGAATACTGTTAGCCTTTTCACTTTTTGTTTATCTGAAAAACTGAAACAATATCTCATGATTTTAAATACTTTGTTTCTTTTAGTTTTTTTTTTTTTTTGCGGAACCGAGGATTGAACTCAGGCCATTGCGCTTGCCAGGGAAGCACTTATTCCACTAAGCCATCTCCCGGGCCCTAAATACTTTGATTACTAGTGATGTTGAGCAGCTTTTGATCATTAGCCATTTTTTCTGGTTTGTATTTATGTCTATCTTTTCATTGATTTACTTTTTTTTCCTATTGATCATAGATATTCTTTATATATTCTGGTTATAATCATTTTGTCTGTGTATACATTGCAAATAATTTCTTTTTTTTTGATACAGGGTTTTGCTACACAATTCAGACTTATGGTGATCCTTCTGTTTCATCCTCCTTAGCACTGGGATTATCGGCATTCATCACCACGCCTGGCTTCAAGGTGGCACCACATGTAGTAGTGGAAATCAAACTCCGGACCTTGTGCTTGCCAGGCAGGCACTTAGGGTGCTGAGTCATCTCCCCAACCTGCAAACAACTTCTAGATGGGATTTATTTTCCTTATATCTTGACCTAAGTAAGATAGTTAAAATTTAATATTTTTTGGTCCTATCTATCTATCTATCTATCTATCTATCTATCTATCTATCTATCATCTATCTACATCAGAAGAGACTTTCTGTGAAGACCACTATGCTTTAAAACTATCAATAGCACTGATACTTGTAGTAATGTATACATGGGTGTCTCTTTTGGGTATATTTGAACTTCCTTATAATTTTTCTTTAGCTCAAACTAATCTTTATGTGATCAGCTTAGAAATTTTTATATGTGAACAATTTGATGCGACATTTTTCTTTTACCTCAGGAGGTGAAAGAAGTAATGTGTTTTACAAAGCAATTAAATTGTTTCTCTTTTTTCTTCTTTCAGCACTGGGACTTGAAACTAGAGACCCACACATGCTGGGTGAGTACATTGTCACTTAGCAACTCCTTTACACCCAGATTTCATTATCTTTTAAAAAGCTGTACCTGGTTAAAAGCTAGAATATGTTAAAAAGCTTCAATATGTTTATGGAAGATTGCTCTGCTCGAAATGAAGATCAATATTTAAGTCGTCCTCTAATTCCCAAGTGTGGCCCCTCACAGCTTAGTTCTTGCCCCTCTCCTCCTGACTACCTTGTGTCCTACATGGATAATTTACCCTCATCTACACTGTGCCAGGAGCCATTGTGGCACAGTGGTTAGTTAAGTCTTTTGGGTCAAAAGAGCTCTATCATTTTCCAGAGTCTTTTTAGAAAATTAGTTAAAATGTCTGAAGCTTAGTTTCTTATCTGAAAATATGACAAATACTGCTTTTGTCAAGAGCTTTCTTTGGAGAGTAAATGTGATCACATCTGCATGATGCCTGTGCCTTTAATTAACAGTAATTATGAGCACAGGATCCTAATGGTGCCCTCAGACAATTGAGAGAAAAGTTTTTAAGATGCAGCGGCATCGCAAGAAAACATGCCTCTTTCTTTTCTTTGGAGGCATTTGGGAGGACTAAAGATTTCTCTGAAAAGACACAGATCTCTGAAAGGAACTAAATAGGCTCCTCCATTCTTAGACCCTGAATGGAATTGTTGGTCTTGCTGGGCAACTCAGCCACACAAGAACCTAGTGTATTTGGCTAGTCTTGAAGGCCAGCAGAACCTGCAAATATAACCTGCCCCCACTGAGATGACAGAGCGCTAACCCATGTTGCCCCTGGCAGAGCATTTTGTTTGGCCACAATGTTTTCCAAAGCTACAGAACACTCTACTTGTTCTGTTGTATACAGTGTGCTTATTCTTTATTTTTACCTTGCTCTAAATTAAAGTGTATTTGTTTATCCCCATAGACACCTCTAACACATGTGCACAAGTACACTCACTGTGTACACTGATGCTTAAATTGACCTAACAAACTGTAAACAGAAAGCAATTCTTTGAAGATAATAGAGACTGGTTTAAATTTTTCTTGCCAACTGTGATATGCTGGTGTCTCCCAAGTTATCACTTTGTTTAGAATTTCATAAATATTTTGTCTCATTTTCCTAACAGGAATTCAAGGAAACTTTAGTATTTTTGAAGCATCTACCTTACATTGTAAAATAAACCTCAAAGTGAAATATATTTGATGGAAGAAAAAAATATATGAAAAGTATATATTTTATATATGAAAAGGCTAAAAATGAGTAAAGAACCAGAAACCACAGCTCGGAATCATGGACTTTATCTTTTGTATCTGTGGAACCTGAAATAGTCACTGACTCCCTCTGAAACTCAGTGCACCTATTCTGTAAAGTGGGTCTTCTAAAAGAGATAAGAAACTAGAAAATAAGGATTTGGGTGGCTTGAGGCTAGACAAAAGTGAGATTTAAGAAATATATATCATTTGCAAATGTAATTTGTGCTTTTTTATATTTTTCTCTTGGTTGGGCTATGCCACTCAATACCCTTTTCTACTTCTCAGTGAAGGAAAGGAGAGTTTTTGGCAGAACCTCTCTGATGTCACATGACCTCATTCAAGTCTCACAGGGACAGGACAGTGGACATACAGCCTGGTTCTGAACGTCATCTCAGAGGTCACTGGGGCCCAGCAATGAGGGCAGCAGCAGCTACTCCTTGACCTTGTTTTCCCTCCCCTTGGCTACCTGAAAACAAGTGGTTTGAGCAAAGTCTAAGCTCAGTACCTTGCCAGGGCTGGTGCTGCTTCCTCCTCATGGGTAAAGCTGTTTTGTTTTGTTTGTGCTCTTTTCAAAGACAGCTGTCTCTGGCAAACATCAAAGGAGACAGGACCTGCCTTTGGCTCACAAACCAGGTTACAGCTGATTTTCTTCTGGAGGGCAAGAGTGGGGCAGGAAAATACCCTCCTAAATATTTACTTCTCAGAGATTTCCAGACCACATCCTGGTAGGAAGGTCTCCTCTCTCAGGGACAGAGGCCTGTTGTGGGCAGGGAAACTATCACAGTGGGGAAGCTGGGCAAATCTAGATTTCAAAAGGATACTGTCTTCAGAGGGTACAGGTTGACATGGGTGGTATTACTTTTAAGGTTAGAATCTCAGCACCAAATTTTTTGCTGGCCAGAAATGAAATCCTCTTGAACTGTGGGTATGATGGGAAATGTGTCTTTGAGAGTAACTTACAGAGACTCCAGATTTTCTCAAGCACACTGTGCTTCAGTCTTTCTGTTTGGGGCCACTGTGCTACCTGAGAAGCCAGAGGACCCACTTGAAGAAATTTGTTTCTCCAACATTGCTCTTCTTGGTTAGGATTGCTTTGGTTATTCTTGATTTTGTGTGTTTCTGTATGAATTTGAGGTTTGTTTGTTTTTTTCTAGTTCTTTGAAGCATGTTATTAATTTTTAAATTTAAAAAAATTTTGTTTGGAGGGCTGGCCAAATAGCTCAGTGGATTAAAGCACCTGCAAGCAGGCTCAGAGGCTAGGGGTTTGATCTCTGGGGCTGCTGTGCTGGCCCTGCCCCTGAGGCACCCTGAGATGGCATTTGAGACTGGGCATGGTTGTGCACACCTATAATCCCAGCACGTGGGAGGCTGAAAGCAAGTGGATCACTACAAGTCTGATCTAGTAGTGAGACCCTGAATACTTTGTAGTCACTTCCTTAAAATAAAAAACAAACAAACAAACAAAAAAAAACCAAAAACAAAAACCAAAAAACAAAAAACAAATTGATTGGTATTTGTTTACAGTACTTAATGATCACATTCATTGTGGGGGATTGATATGCATACATCTTAATTCTTTCTTCATCCACTTTCCCTCCCTCCATTTCATGATCCTTCTCTCATGCAAAAGATTTTCTCTCTGTTTTCTATTATCTCTTATCTTGTATGTTTTCTTTTTTATTTTGGGTTTCTTGTATGTGAGAACTCATGCAAAAATTTTATCTGATTTACTTCACTTAATATTGTAGTCTCAAGGTGAATCTATTTTCCTGTGAACGACTCAAGTTTATCCTTTTTTACAGCAAAGTAGTACTCTATTATGTTTAAAATCCACATATTCTTTATCAACTCATCCTTTGATAGCTATATAGGCTGCTTTCAAGATTTAGTTTTTTT
>NW_004524583.1:95347-97434 GCF_000260255.1 Octodon degus
TTTCTTAAAGAAAAACACAAACAGGTGATACATTCATGAAAAGATAGTAAATATCACTATTGGTCACAGAAATATAATACAGCAGGAATTTTGCTTAATATAAAAGTTAGAGTAAATACTATCAGGTGTTGGAGAAAGTATAAGGAAATGAGTCACAAGATACATTATTGAGAGTATAAACTATGCTAGCATCTGGAAAGGCATTTTCCAGTATTCAAGATATAAGTACATATATCCTATGGTCAGTAATTACTTTTTTTATACCTCCACATATACCTGAGAAGGATGAATAAATATATTCACTGCAACCATATTTACAAGAGCAAAAGTATTTGAAGTGACTCACTTTTAAGGCATGTTTAAGTCAATAGGTAAGTTGTGATGACTTGAATCTCAAATGTCTCCTCTAGGCCCATGTGCTTTGGGCTCAATCACCAGGGTCTGGCACTACTGGAAGGTAGTAGAACCTCTAGGTAGTGGGCACTAGTGGAAGGAAGTTAGATCATTGGGGATATGGCTTTGAAGAGGGTATTGGAGCCCCTGTTCCCTTCCAGTCTCTCTCTTTATGTCCTGGTAGCCATGAGGTTAAACATTCTTTCTATAGCTTGCTCAGTCAACATGGTGTACTGTGTCACCACTAGCCCAAAACAACTGTTCAACTTGGCCATCGACTGAAACCTTTGAAAGGAGGAGTCAAAAACAGTTTTATTCAAACTGTGAGCCAAAAGTTGATAGTCTCAGGTATTTTGTTACAGGGACAGAAAGCTGATGCAAAAATGGTTGCACAAAAGACAGCTGATTCATACTAAGGGGTATTATGCAACAGTTCAAAAGAAAGAGGTAGATATGTCTGAACTGACACAGCACTATCTCTAATACATACAGTAGAATGACAGCCTAGTTAAAGAATAGCTTGAATTATCTATGCACAAATACACAGTAACAAAACTATATATATTTACATGTACATACATTGGTTAAGAAAATGTGAAGAAAAATGTTCTGGAAAGATACTCAATGAACTGATTATAGCCGGCACCTTGGAAAAGGGGGATGGTGACAGAAGACCTCAACTTTGTAGTATTTTAATTTTTTTTTAGTAAGATGTCTTATCTAGACAGTAAGCATTTTTTTTTCTACTTGAGAAGGACAAAATAAACAGGATTTTTCTATTTTATGAAACTGAAGTCTAACTTGTGCTATTTTCTTTCAGGGAATGTTATGTAAGCATTCATGCATACTGTAAATGCTACGATACTCTACTGAATATAGCATCGAGACCACGAAAGAGCTCAAGCTCTCAGAAGCCTTGTCCTCTCATTTAACCTCCAAAGTAGCAATTGGTTGTAAAATTTGATTTCTTGAGTATTCACAAACTATTACTAAGACTCAGCTTGAATAATGGTAGTTCTGAGATTTAAACTCTTATGGAATTATTCCATCGTGCTGAACTCAAAAGCATAAGGCCAAAGGAGGTGATAGCATTTCTCTAGAGACAAGTAATTTTTTTCAGCATTGCTCTGCAGTTGCTGTTTGCCTTTGCATAGAATTCCAGAACCTTGCTATAATTCTGGAGTCTGTCCTTTCCATCAGACATTAATAATTTGAGAAAACACAAATACATGTTTAACAATGGTGGTTATTTTTAGAAACACAAAGAAACCAGAAGTAAATATTGTTGACACATAGTGACAAATTTTGACCCCTTCAACAATCTTGAAAATAAATGTGGAAAATACCTTGTCCCATTTTATACACCAAGAAAATAAAACTCACAGATGGTTTGGGTGACACATACCTATAATACAAGATTAACACTCTGGCAGGTGGATTGAAAATTTGAGCTAAGCCCAGGAAACTTGGTGATTTAGTTAGAACTAAAATGTCTTAAAAAATGAACTGGGGAGACGACCCGGGCCTGGGGATCCTGAACAGACCCAGAGCGCAGGCCCGGCGAGTGAGTGAGACAACCCAGGCCGCGGGATCCTGAACAGACCCAGAGCGCAGGCCCAGCAAGTGAGTCAGACGACCTGGGACCTCGGGATCCTGAACAGACCCAGAGCGCAGGCCTGGAGAGTGAGTGAGAC
>NW_004524583.1:102949-105723 GCF_000260255.1 Octodon degus
AGGGAAGCACTTATTCCACTGAGCCACCTCCCCGGCCCTTCAAGATTTAGTTTTTATTCCTTCCTGGAATGTAACAAATTTGATCACAATGCACAATATTTTCATTGTGTTGTAGAATTCTGTTCTTAAGAATTTTATTGATGAGCTTCAACCCAAGCCCGGCATGTGAGTGAGACCTCCCAGGGCCCACTGGATCCTGATTCGAACCAGAGCCCAAGCCCAGCATGTGAGTGAGAACCACCTGGGGCCTACTGGATCTTCATTGGACCCAGAGACTAAGACTGACATGTAAGCAAGACTGCCCGGGGTCTGCCAGATCCTCATTCAACCCAGAGCGCAGGCCCTGCATGGAACCCTGCAGCAGAACTCCCTGCAAAGAGGCTATAGACAAGACCCAAACAGCTGATTCAGGAGCAGAACATTGTCCCAGAGAGGCATAGAGGGTCCAACTCCAAAGGCTGCAGCAGGAAGAAGTGGAGCACAGCAACCAGACCCAAGACACACCCACTTGAATGATTTTGTTTTTTTGTTTTTAAAATAATTTTATTGAGAAACAAATAACAATGAGACAGTTTCAAAACCAATCAGTAGTACAGTTGCAATAATAAATGCATTGCACACTGTTGTCTCAGTGGTTATTCATTGTACAAGATGCAGACATGACATCCCATCCACATACACTATTCAAACAAATATTCTTACTCATTGAATTCAGAGAATGTAGCTGTATATCTATCATAAATATTTTGGATATACACATGCAAAGTGGTCATGCATTTATATCCCCCTTTTTATTTAGTTTTATCATTTATATATGGTAGGTTCGTGAATTCAGCAAAATATTCCAATATAGTCCAGTAGTCCATAATAGTAGTGGGTTTTCACCAGGAGTGGCAATGTCAGAAGTTGTTGACCTGAACCCTTTACAGCCCAGCACACCAATGTGGCTTCATGCCTTATACCTCGTTTTTATACCTTTCTGCTGGATGGTTAAGTCAAAGACAAAGCAAGACCTATATAACAAGAAACACAAATTTTGTGTCTAATAAGGTCAGTCAAGTCCCCACAGGATATATCCTAAAACCCTAGACTTCATTTTGTAGATCCTTTGTTAGTGTCAGCCATGCAGATGAGTCATGGCCATTGCTTGACCAATTTACTCTCTGTGAAAGCCTGAGAGAATGTTTTCTCTCCATGTGACTCTCCTTAGGCACACTATACATCATCAATCATATTCTTCTGTGGCCCCATAATCTGCTTGATCAGAAAGTTTGGGGCACAACTGAGTTACATGATACTAGAGTATAGGTTCTCATATATCCTGAGTCTTCACTGACCTTGAAAGACTAGGGCCAAAATGTTAGCTGACCTTGCATCCCTTCTTTTTCTCTAATTTTTGGTCTGCAAATTTAGGTTGTTAACCCTCCAGAGGAGAAGCTTATCATTACCCTACAACATATGCAGTTGGGTTTAACCTAACTATATATCTGAAAATCAAACATCTTAGGCATAACATGGAACAGGTATTTTCCATCTAGTGTTGATATGTTAACCTTTAAGTCTCTACAGAATATGAAGAAAAAAATTAAAAAATAAAAAAATTTTAAAAATATGAATAAACAATTACATATTTTACAAAGAAATTTAGAAATCTAACTATATACAGCATTGTAGCAGGACAGACCTGTGACATGCTTTTTCTTCTTATCTCTATTTTTCATTTATTGCCATTTTTTAAAAAAACGAACATTTAATTGAGAGACAGTGTGGCAATAATTAGTATGTCATGACTAGAAGTAAGTATTTAGAAGACCAGAATGATAGGCATTCCAAGCATGACCCTACTACTACACATTGCTATCTTCAGTGCAGTTGCTTAATTCATAGGTATCAGCATATATAGTTAGTTGGGGTGAGAATCCTACCAATTAACTTCTAGTTTCAAAAACCTGTTGATGGTGCTCAGAATCATTGCTTTATCCATCTTGTGCATATAAATGGATGGCTTTGCCCCTGTCATGTTTCCTAGCTTTTCTCCTTGTACTCTCTTCATTGTCTAATCCTCAAGTCCTCACTATCCTTTGAATGTGTGATTCCTTTCTGTTTGTATTTCTTCTTTTGAGTTCTTATACTAGGGAGACTATATGATATCTACAGATGTGGGTCTGGGTTTATTTCACTTATGAGTATATCTTCAAGTGGCATCCACTTAAATATAAAAGCTTCAATTTTATAAATCTTTGTAGCTGAATAATACTGCATTGTATGAAAATACCACATCTTTTTCATTCATTCTTCAGGTGACAGACATCTTGATTGTTTCCAAGATTTGGCTATCAAAAATTGTGCTGCTATAAACATAGGTACACATCTATCACTATGATATGAAGTTTTCAGTTCCTCCGGGAAAATTACCAGTAAGGGGATAGTGGGCTTCAATGGGATTTCCACTCCTAGATTTTTAAGCAGTCTCCACACTGATTTCCATAATGGTTGCACCAGTCTACACTCCCATCAGCAGTGGAGAAGTGTTCCTTTTCCCCCACAGCCTCTCCAACATTTGTTGTTAGATGATTTGTTTATGATAGTCATTCTTTGTGGGGTGAGATTTTATCTCAGTATTGTTTTAATTTGCATTTCATGGATGGCTAGTGATGTGGAGCATTTTTTCATATATATATATATTCGCTTCTTTAATTTCAGCCTCTGAGAGATGTGTGTTCATCTCAGACGCCCATTTCTAGATTGGGTCTTTAAATTTTGGAGCCCTAATG
>NW_004524583.1:111867-113304 GCF_000260255.1 Octodon degus
ATGGCTTTGTCATCATGAAATTCTTTATCTGTTCTTTGTCATGAAAGTATTTCACTTCTCCATCAATCTTGAAAGAGAGTTTTGCCATCTATCATATTCTGGGCTGGAATTTGTTTTTATAGAGGACTTGAAATACTTTGCTCCATGCTTTTCTTGCCTTCATGGTTTGTGAAGAGAAGTTGGCTGTTATTCTGATGGGTTTTCCTTTAAATATGGTCTATTTCTTTTCTCTATCAAGTTTCAGTATATTATTCTTGTTCTGGATTTCTGAGATCTTTTGTATTATATGTCCTGGTGTCTTTTTTATTGGGTTGAAGTTATTTGGAGTTATGTAAGCTTCAGTTACCTGAATGTCAGATTTTTTCCTCATATTTGGGAAGTTTTCTGATATTATTTCTGCCTATATTCCCTTTATATCATTTGTGTTGATTCCTTCTTTTTCATTGATGCCTATTACTGTCACATTGTTGTACTTTGCATTGCCTTGCAGGTGATTAATTATTTTTTCCTGCATCCTAGTTGTTTTTATGAGATCTTTTCTTACCTTTTCACTAGCTGCAACAGTGTCTTCAAGATCTGAGACTCTATCTTCTCTTTCACTGAAATGGTTTTGCATCCTGTGATTGAGATTTTAAGTTCCTCTATATCTCTTTGGCTCTTATTCATGAGATCTGTTTCTTTCCTGTATTGCTCATTCAAGTAATCCATCACTTTTCTAACCTCTTCTATTTTTTTTTTTTTTGTCAGTGTCTTCTTGAGAAACAGTTACTAATTCTTTTACTTCAGGGATTATTTCTGCGATTTCCTCTATAGGTTTTTTCATTTGATTCTGTATTTCAGATGCTATTAATTCAGAGATTTCTTTTTTTATTTCAGAGATTAATTCTGGTCTGAGTTCCTCTATACCTTTCTGCAGTTGTTTTTTTACTTCAGACTCCATTAATTCAGACATTTCAGCTGTCCTAATTTCCTCTGTACTTGTGGGTGGGCTGGGTACCTGAGATTGCATTTTGCTCCTTCTCTTTGTTGTTTTGTATAGCACTGTCTTCTGACCTTTGTTGTAGAGCTTTGGTGCAGTTATAACCTTAGCACCTAGTAAAATTTGGGTACAGATCTGCTAAGTTTGAGCTTATCCAGTTGTGCCTGGCTTGTGTTTGGCTACTGTGCTAAGCTCTTTCATGCTGCATCCTTTGGAGTTGAACATATTGTGCTTTCTAAAAAGATGTTCTTCTGGATTAGCTGGGTGGTTTTGGCCCCTAGTCTCTCTACAGGGACTTCAGATGCAGAATTTCATGCCAGGACTGTATGTGAGTCCTGGGCTGTGTCTGCAGGGTTCCAGGGTGCACAGGCTAGTGCAGAAGCTCTTTGACACACTCACTGCACCTGGGCTGGTGCTGTGAGAAACAGTCCTGAGAGCCCGGCAGAAGTTTTCACTCA
>NW_004524583.1:114329-115305 GCF_000260255.1 Octodon degus
ATCACATTGAAAGGAAAATGCATCAGAATATCGGCAGATTTCTCTTCACAAACCATCAAAACAAGAAGAGTATGGAGCAAAGTACTACAAGTCTTGCAAGAAAACAAATTCCAACCCAGACTAATATACCCTGAAAAACTCTCTTTCAAGTATAGTGGAGAAGTAAAACACTTCCATGACAAAGAACAACTTAAGAATTTCGTGATGACAAAGTAAAGCCTACACCGACTACTAAAAGAGATTTTACAAAGGGATTAAAACAACCATAACTCCATGAATGAGAATGGAAAGAACCCATCAAGTAGGGCAAACAATTAAACACAGGAGAATAAAAGGTATACAGGAGCAGTCTTTCAATTTTTCTTTTGTATACAGCAGCAAAATATTTCCATAAGCATACTGTAGAAATGAGCTTCTCCTGCACCCTATGGATCATGATTTTATCTGAGTCTACAGAGTGGATATCAAGGAAATAGTACCTCAGTCCTACAAGTGACACCTGGCCACCAGTAAGCATCATGGACACTATCCATGTCCACAACATACTAGAACTTTGTGTGATATGCTATCCCTAAACTGTTAGAAGTGCAGCTCATTTATTTGCCATTCCTTGTTTTATTCTTAGTAAGTCTTTACTATCATGAAAACTTTTTCTTAGTTCAATTGTTTTGAAACATTTAATTTTAAATTAATATTTAATTTTCTGAATATTGTCTAATCTTAATTTTTGTTTTAAGATTTATACTGTATCTTTGACTTACAATCTACTTAGAAGACATGGTATGATATTTTATCCTAGTATTAGAAACTTTAATACTAATCCTAGGATATTTCCATTTTCCATTGACTTTATGTTACTTCCTTATGTTTTACACACACACACACACACACACACACACACACACATACATGAAAAAATATGTGTGTAACCCAACATAAAATTGATACTGTTTCGTAGAAATCTTTAATGACCTTT
>NW_004524583.1:125928-130775 GCF_000260255.1 Octodon degus
GAAAGAAGTGTGTTCTTTGAAAAATAGCTCCAAAGACTGGAAGGGATTGGATATCTGCATGAAGAATGACAAGATGTGTTCCATGCACAGACTCAGAAGGAACAGGACTGAGAAAACTGTACTTAAGGAGTTTGGACACCTTCATAGGGGTCTCATCCTAGCTACAATTTCCCTGCTCATGCACAGCGGGGAAATCATGGGGACACAAGGACAAGTGCTATCTGAATAATAAATGCCTCTCAGCAGAAGAATAGGCTAAGGCAAGTGACTCTTCCCTCCACTTCCAGGAAAAGCATAACTCTGCTAAACTATAACTGGAGCCTGAAGAGGAATCTATTCCCCACCAATCCC
Organism: Octodon degus; assembly: GCF_000260255.1. NCBI lineage: Eukaryota > Metazoa > Chordata > Mammalia > Rodentia > Octodontidae > Octodon > Octodon degus. The sequence continues at coordinate 126,280 of NW_004524583.1, forward strand.
AGAATGGAGCTGAAGTTCTTTAAAGAACCTGCATTTACTTAAAGATCCTGTAGACTGCTTGGCCTTGATCAGTAGGACATCATGACTGTGTGGAGGTGGAATGTTGCAGATTGAGAGCCAAAACTATCTTTGCCTATCTTAGGCTCCTTAATAGCTATTTGCTTTCAACCTCTATATCTGATCTTACATTCTTGTGACTATTAGGTAAAATTCTTGGAATGTCTGACTAAGCTTAGCAGACTTCTCTACCCTCTACCAACACCAATGTTAAGAATGCTATGAAGTAACATCTGACACTTGTGAAATATATTTTCCCACTTTCTTTTAGTCTGTCTCCCCAGTGTCCACACCAGTGCAACTGGGAAATGAACTGATTTTTCATTTTCTCTTGTTCTATAACTGTAGAAGTGAATGAGACCTCATATATGGTGGAAACCATTATGTAGGGAAACCTGAATCTATGTTCACTTTTATTTTGCTGAGAGTAAACTGTCAAAAGAATACATTTGGCTTGATATCAGTAATATCTGAGGTTGAATTCTTCTATCAACTTACAAGGGAATAGTTCTGTTACACAGGAAAAATTTTCTTCCACCTTCATGGGTTTAGCATTTGAGGGTCTGCGAGTTATACTGACAAGAAGATGTGTCATAAACATGAGATAAGATTAATAACAACAAGAATGAAAATGGGGAAAGGGATTTAGAGAAAGAGGGAGGGAGGCATGAGGAAAGGTGACTAACAAAAGTAGCTGTATTAAGTACACATACCACTCCCCCAGATGATTGTAAACTACATGTACTGCAAACAAGTATTACTAAAAAATTATTGGCAAAAGAACCTCTGAGTAGAAAATATTGATGGTTGTTATTTATTGTTTATGTATGTATGTGGGAATGTGATACAGAAATATGACTCAAGGAGTTCTCAGAATTGGGGCATATATGCCAATTTAATAGGGGAAAAGAAGGGAGAAAATGTAACTTACGGGGAAACAAATGACTTTTATGAAAGGGAAGTGGGTTCTACTATTAATAATTTAATGCAGAGTTTTTCACCAATAAGACAAATGAGGGAAACTTTTGAAACTTTTGGAAGTGATAGCAAAAGTTGAAAGCTCATTAGGAGAGCTACTTAAAGCATCAGGCCTTTTATATAAGACTCTAGCATATAATCCTAACTGTCCATCCACTGGATAGCTTTTCCCCACGTTTTTTTTTTTTTTTCTTGAAAACTAAGCCACCATTAGCCTCTGAGTAGAAAATATTGATGAGTCTTAGAAATTCCTGCATGTACATGTAGCCCCTCTGTGAAACTTCAAAGAACTTTTCTTTGAAAATAGGCCTTGCATGATTTGGTGATATTCCAAGATAAATTATTATTTCTTTTTCTTAAAAAATGCTATGTCCCTCGTCCAACTCTAGCAGTGTGTTGCTGTCCTAACAGTCTCTGACTGTAGTTACTTCCTTTCTTTTTCTAGATAACGTTAAGATCTCTGCACTTCCCTAACCACTAACAACAAGAGAATTATGTAGAAATATATTATTTGTGAAACTCCCCCAAGGGTGACCAGGGACAAAGTTTGCTTTATGCACTCCACTTTCAAAATATTGTTGTAAATCTCTGTTCCCCAAAGTTCTCATTTGAGCTCCTCAGCAATGGGGTGCTCCCCTTTTTACTTTTCTGAGAGTGGTCCAATTTTTTCTATTTTGCTGAGTAATTAAATTTTTCTTCTGGCTTTACAATCTTCAGATTTTTAGAAAAGCAAAAAGGACTCTCTTACCCCATAGATGGAAACCCAGCAACTATTTTTTTTTTCAGAACCAGGGATTGAACTCGGACCCTTGCACTTGCCAGGGAAGCACTTATTCCACTGAGCCATCTCCCAGGCCCCCCAGCAACTATTTATTAATACTTGAAAATGGACTTGAGTTTCATACTTTCCTCTATCTTTCATCTTGTTCTCACTATGTAGTTGATTTTTCCCAAACATATAGAATAAATCTCTTAAAGGAATGCTGGTAAATATAATTTTCCCTGCCTGATTCCACAATACTGTGACTGCTTATCAGGGCCACTTAGCCTTAGAAATTTCTAGAGATTCTAGCATGTTAGAGAGTTCACTGATCAACTGTCTCAGAGAGTTCTCTTTCCCCTGGGGTTACCAAAATATTCTGATTTTCTTAGATTTGGAAACAGCCTGAGAAACAAAATTAAAGTAATTCTGAAATAGTTCTGTTTTGGGTAATATTGCTGCATAATAAATTAACCCAAAACGTTAGTGGCTTAAAATGATCTTTTATTTTGCTCATGAGTTTTTGAGTCATGAATTTGGAAGAGCTCATCTAGATGGTCCTGGTTTAGATATCTGAAGCAATGGAGTCAGATATCATTGGGGCCACTGTCACCTGAAGGCCAGACCAGGCCAGATGTTCAAGATGACTCATGGGAGGCAGTTGTTGTTACTGACTGCTGGAAATGACATGGTGATTGTTGGATGTACCTACTTGTGGCCTTTCCGTTGATTTGGCTTCCTGATAACACGGTGGCCTCAAGGAATTTGGACTCCTTACATGGCAACTTTAACTTCCAAATGCCAATGAGGTGAAAATCACATAGTCTTGTATGACCCAGCCCTGGAAAACTCTTCAATTAGCATTGATTATTAAGCAGACTCCATGGCTAAGGTACATGAAATGACAAAATGTGTATTGTGGATATTTTAATATGTAGTACTGATAGAAAAATTGACCCAGGCTGGTGAAATAGCTCAGCAGTCTAAAATGCCTGCTGAGGCAAGATTAGGCAGGCATGGGGGACCACAGTTTGATCCCCAGGACCACACACTGGCTGTTCCAGTTCCGCCCTCAGGGCAGGCTGAGCCACCCCCAACAAAACATTGATCCAATGGAGATATAACAATTTTTATTTTCTTTCATATTTAACCTTCTGCACTGTAAGGTCAACAATATTTCCAAATTACACTAAGCAAACTGTATTTCTGCATAATAGAGGATTTCACCTTTATTTAGTGGAATCTTTTGTGCTCAGCATACTGGGAAAGTAAAAATGGACCACCGTTCCTGGCAAAGTTATGGGGCAGTCTTGCAAAACAAACTTCTGATAAAGTGTAATCAGTATTTTTTCTTTCTTTTTGCTTAACCGTGATTAGATTGGAGATTCTGGAAAAAAGGACATTCATAATGCACAGATGATAAATTCATTGTGCACATATTCAGTAGGGAACTAGAGGAAGCGATGTTAGGATCTTTGTTAATTGCCTTATTTCAGTGACCCTTTACAGCTGGTGACACAGATTGAGGTCACCATGCTATTCCTGAGAAGACAAATTCTCAGGAATTCATAATTTTGTTTTACTCTTCTAAGCACGAGATTCATGTATTTGGCACAGAAATAATAGAGAAAGTAATGGTCTGCCATGATTATGGATTAAGAATTTAAAACAGCAACAAAATCATAAATTTAAAACCACAACCAAATCATAAATCTACAGATGAATTCTTGTAATTTGTGGATAGCTTTCAATTCAACCCAATTCGACAACCAAGTAGGATAAGGAGATTTTGTTATACAGCCCTATAGTTTGAAATAAAACAATGAGGCTTTGTATTATGGTTTTTCAAAATGATGAAAAACTTCTACTCCACAAGATAAAGAAGGTTTAATTCCTTCAAAGGCTTGAATGAATTTGGCAAGTGATTTGTGCAAGTTACAGAAAACTCAATTAAGATACTGTATCAAGCAGGATCTGGTTGGGACAACCTAATCCATGCCAATTTTTCTAGTAGAAGTAATTTAGTATAGGACATTAGCTGCTAATTAGCTAAGAGGGCTCAAAAGGCATAGAAGCCTTTTTAAAGACTAGCAGTTTAGAGATTACTAACAACAGGAAGCCACTACTACCCACAATGCTGAAAGGACAACTGAGGGAGAAGATGTTTACCAAGATGTAGTAGAAATAGCCACTTGGGTCTATCAGATATGCAAGATAGCTACTGGGTGGGATAGGAACATGGAGGAGGGCCTATTTAGGGTCGTGGAAGAGATAAAACCAATACTGCAAACACTGTCTGACCTAGAGGAAAGAGGGAAAAAATTCCCTGGATTCTCCTTCCTTGCATTCTCCAATTTCCTGCTAGTGCTGCTGCTGCAACACTATCATATAGCGTTTGGAATATCATTAGGAGTATGACATCAATTTGGAAATAGACCAAAGAATTACTCTTTTTTTTTGTTCATACAGTTATTTATTTTAAAGAGAAGAAGAAAATAGAAATAAAACAATTTCAAATCAGGCTTAAAGACAGTTACAATAATTGATACATTGTGAATTGATACCTTCATAGCAAATGCTCAGACTACTACAAGATATAGACATGAAAAAATGTCCAGACAATATTAACACAGGTCTTTCTTTTTAATGAGCTAAGAGAAACTCACTACATAACCTTACTAACATATATATTATATATAAT
>NW_004524583.1:131210-132761 GCF_000260255.1 Octodon degus
CAGGCTGGCTCACTAATCCAGGAGCAGAACATCTTGCCAGAGGGGCACAGCAGGCCCAGCTCCAAGGACAGCAGCAGGAAGGAGCTGAGCACAGTAGCCAGACCCAAGCCAGGCACAACAGGTTGAACTAGAAGAGGAAGATGTAACACTCATAAATGTATACTCACCAAACACGGGAGCACCCAACTATATAAGACAAAACTTAATGGACATGAAATTAATAATTTAATTAATATCCAATACCACAATCTTAACAGGAGAACTCAGCACCCACTTAACCCAAAAAGATAGGTCAAGCAAACAAAAAATTAGCAAAAAAGTAGCAGAACTGAACCAGAGCTTGAAACAAATATACATAGTGGACATATACAAAGTGTTCCAACCAATCACAGCGAAATATACATTTTTTTTTAGCTGCACATGGGTCATTTTCTAAAATAGACCGCATACTGGTCCATAGGTCATTCTTTTTTTTTTTTTCATAGGCCATTCTTAAGTACATGCAAGAAAATAGAAATTATACCATGCATATTATTTGACCACAGTGCAATGATACTGGAAATAAATGAGGCAAGGAAACAGAAAAACCCCATAAATACATGGAAATTAAACAACACCCTAATCAGCAACCAATGGGTCACAGATGAAATTAAACAAGACATTCAACAATATCTACACTTCAATGAAAATTCAACAACAAATTATTGGAATTAATGGAATGCGATGAAAGTGGTCCTCAGAGGGAAATTTATAGCTGCAAACTCACACATTAGGATAACAGAATGGGAATAAATAAACACCCTAATTCTGCACCTCCAACATCTAGAAATGGAAGAGCAAACCAAACCCAGAGCTCAAAGACGGGAAGAAATCATAAAGATTAGAGCAGATATTAATTCAATTGAGATGAAGAAAACAGTTTACGGAAGTAACGAATCAAAAAGCTGGATCTTTGAAGGATTAAATAAAATTGATAAACCCCTAGGTAACCTCATCAAAAAAAGGAAAGAAAAAATTCAAAATCAAGCAATAAGGAATGAAAAGGGTGTAATCACCACAGACCTAGTAGAAATTCAGAAGATTATCAATAGCTAATTTGAGAACCTTTACCCTCACAGAATAGAAGACAACAAAAGAAATGGACAGATTCTTAGAAAGGTACAAATTACCAAAACTGAATCAAGAAGATATAACAACTCTCAATAACGCAATAACAGCCAATTAAATATGAAATGTAATAAAAAACCTACTGACAAACAAAAGTGTAGGTCCTGATGGATTCACAGCTGAATTCTACAAGAAATTTAGGGATTATATGATCCCTATACTTTTCAAACTCTTCAATGACATTGAAAAGGAAGAAATCCTTCCAAAATCATTCTTGGAGGCTAGTATTATACTGATACCAAAGTCAGGGAAACACACAACTGAGAAAGAGAACTACAGGCCAACCTCCTTCATGAACATAGACACAAAAATCCTCAATAAAACCCTAGCAAAGAGAATACAGCAAATCATCCAGAAAATTATACACCATGACCAGGTAGGATT
>NW_004524583.1:133809-134507 GCF_000260255.1 Octodon degus
TCTTCGACAAAGGGTCCAAACATGCTTACTGGAAGAAAGATAGCCTCTTTAACAAGTGGTGCTGGAAAAACTGGCTCTCTACAGAAAACTAAAACTTGACCCAACTCTATTACCATACACTAAGCTAAGTCAATGTGGTTAAAGATTTAAACATTAGACAGAAACACTAAATCTCCTGGAAGAGAAAGTAGGAGGTACTCTTGAAGACATAGAGGTAGGCAAATAATTCATGGAGAAAAATCAAATCGCATGGGTAACACTTGAAAGAATTAACAACTGGAACCTCCTGTTATTGAGAAGTCTTTGGACATCAAAAGAAATTACCAAGAAAGTCGAAAGACAACCCACCAATATGGAAGAAATCTCTAATAAGTACTCAGACAAAGGTCTGCTTTCTAGAATTTATAAAGAACTAAAAAACATTAGCGCCCCAAAATTTAAAGACACAATCCAGACGTGGGCATCTGAGATGAACACACACTTCTCAGAGGTTGAAATTAAAGAAGTGAATAAATATATGAAAAAATGCTCCACATCACTAACCATCCATGAAATGCAAATTAAAACAACACTGAGGTACCATCTCATCCCAGGAAGAATGGTTATCATAAACACACCAACTATTAAGAAATGTTGGAAATGCTGTGGGGAAAAGGGAACCTTTCTTCACTGTTGGTGGGAATGTACACTGGTGCAAC
>NW_004524583.1:135962-137337 GCF_000260255.1 Octodon degus
ACATGTTTTTGTTATATAGGTCTTGCTTTATGTTTGTGTTAATCATCCAGCAGAAAAGTGTAGAAATGGGGTCTGAGAAGTGAAGCCATGTTAATATGCTGAGCTATGGAAGACTCAAATAATCAGATTTGGACATTGCCAGTCCTGTGGATAATCCATTACTATTGTGGACTACTGGACTATATTGGAATATTTTGCTGAATTCATGCACTACAATATTTGGATGGCAATGGAATACCCATCTCTGACAAACCTGAACAAAAAAAGGTGATACAAATGAAGGACAGTTTTGTATCTGTGTATACAGAATAGGACAGCTATATAGCTACTTTCTCTTAATTCAATAAGAAGAAAGATCTGTACTAATAGTATTTGGGCCAGATATCATGTCTTCATCTTGTGCTACGAATGACTACTACAAAGACAACAATATGCAGTGTATTAATTGTTGTAACTCTCCCACCAACCTGTTTTGAAGCTTTCCCATTGCAAATTCGTCAATAAAATTAAGAAAAAATAAGAAAATAAAAATAAATTAAAAAAGCACAAAGGACTTTTAAAAAGGTATCCACTAACCAATAATAAAAAGTTTTTGTTACATAAGTGTCTTTGAATATCTAATTGTAATAAACTGAGAATTTTTTTTCCTCATAATTTTATTGATAAACAAATAGCAATGAGACAGTTTCAAATCAAATTGGTAGGACAGTTTCAAAAATTCACACATTGCATACATTCTTCCTAGTGGTTAATTGCTGTACAAGATGCGGACATGATATCCTAGTTACAAACACCATTAGAACAAATCACTCTATTCATTAAGAGAATGTAACTATATATTTATCCTAACCACTTTGAATAGAGAATTCTTTTTGAAAAAAAGTTTGAAGGATGTAGTCCATGGTTGATTGGATCAGGGCCTTTAACTTTTTGGTAAGGGATACTGTATTTTATGATGGAAGCATCTCACCTTATCCTGGAAGTTGCTCAGCTCATAGCCAGTACATTCATCCCAGTAGGCTCTATCATCTAAAAATCCACCCCTCTTTTTCCAGTAATGCTAAGGCTTCAACACATAGGCCCTAGGAGGACTTTCAAGATCAAAATTGTAGAGTATGAGGTAAAGACAAAGAATGCTGGAATTCCTTGGCCTTTTCTTCAGGCACCTGAGATGACCCAGGCCCTCAGCATTTTGTGTGCGCACTGTAGACAGGAGGAAGAGGAAAGGACTATTTTGAATATTTGTGTCTTTTTTTTTTTCTCATTAAACTTTGTTTTAATAGGTCTCAAAATTCTGTGACAGATTTTTGGTCAAGTTGTTTCCATTAAAAAGTATTGATTTTAAAAACTAATAACTTAAAAACTGCCACACACA
>NW_004524583.1:138992-161856 GCF_000260255.1 Octodon degus
CGGCAAACCCGTTGCGAAAAAGCTATTTGTGTCTTCTTTTACTAGAAAAATTGAATTTCTTTTTTTCAGATATGTCTGTTTGACTTCCTTTTAATCCAAACTACTATGTACTAGGCACTTTACTGGATAAATGAGACATATCAGTAACCAAAGCTGGCCAAACTCCAGAACTCCTGTGGATCTTACCTTTGGTGAGGAGGATAATGAGAAGCAAATGTAGTCTGTTGGTACTAGGTAAGTGTTATGGACAAAATAAAGTAAAGTGAAGGGGACTGGGTTCCCTGAAAATATGAAGGTATTTTCAGTTTTACATATGATACTTAGAGTAGGTATCTTTGATACTAAAGTCTTAGATGAATTTTTTTTACCTGTGGGGTTCTATTTCTTTCAGAAAAATGTCAGGATGCACCTTCACAGTTAGGGACCCTCCCGCTTTCCCTGTATGTAAGTCAGGCATAAGAAGGTTTTTTTTTTTTTTTGGTTCAAAATTCCTTCAAAGATTACAATTCTTTGTTCTTTAAAGCCAGAATTTATGTACTTACTTTGTTCCAGATTGTCAAAGAGAGCATTCTTTGTTCCAGATTGTCAAAGAGAGCCACAGGGGAATGTGGAACAACTAAGTCATTCAGGATTTAAAAAATTTCTGCTTATACTAGCCTTAGTTTGATTACTTTCCATCAGCATGTCCTTTTTAGAAATATTTCTGAATTAATATTTTAAATTAAATAGATATGCTAGTGTGAAATAGGAACATAAATGAAAACTTTCTAACCATTGATTTCACACTTGTTTTATGCTTAATCACATAATTCTTCTAATTTAAAATTTTAATCTTCTGAGTAGTATGTATTCTCTTCCTAACCTACCACCACAAGACAGGTGCTACTATTTATAGATAATTGCTTTATTGTAAAAGCTAAGTGTTGCCTGGACATGCTTCCCTTACTTCTCTGATGCCTTTGGATTTCATCAACTGTCTCAGCAGACCTTGTCTTTATACCCCATTCCTGCTGTACCCAGTAGCCACAGCATGTCCACTGTGAAGTCTGCAGATGTGTATTTCTTTATTTTGAAGAAGTAACCAGCTGAATTTTAAGCAAGGCATACTGGGCTTCTGGTTCTTGCACTTTTCTGAAAAGGAGGAAGAATAATTCTCACTTTAATTCAAAGTCACTGTATTACCCCAACTCAATTTGTTCTCTGGTTAGAATATCTCATTTCTAAAACTACTTTTTGCTTTTTCTAGGATCTCTTATTAGACATATTTTTCTGTCTATGAACTCAGTAGTAAGTCAGGAATAAGTTTGTATTTTTTTGAGTAATCTTGAATTTATGTTTAGATATAAAAAGCAGAGAATTCAGTTTGGCTTATTATGTTGGTGTTAGATAATTTTTTTTAAAATTGAGCTGCACTTTGAATGGTTTTGACGATGATTTTTCAAAAGGGCATAGCTGTTTCCATAGGTCATAAGGAAGATAGCTGAGGAATTTTTTGGCAAGCTTGTGTATGATGCTTTCTACGGTATTTAATTTTGAAATATACATGAGTCATTGCCAGATTCTTGCTGGCAATACTCTCAAGGCGTTTTGGAGTAACTAAAATGGGAGTTGGAAACATTCACACGTGGTACTTGTGGGGGAATACTGCTCTAGCTTATGCAACTCAATGGAATGTGGAGCATTTTTGTTGCTGCCTGCATATTGTTAACATACCAATACCTCCCAAACTAAGACTAGACTTAGTTCCAATATTTATTATCCTTGCAACCATCCATCATGTAGAATTACAGACAGAATAAAACTATTCATCATCTAATGCAAGGAATAAATATTTGAACAAAGTCTATTGGCAGACTTAAATACATATTAATGGCAAAGATAAATAATCAGATTTTCTACTTTCAAGAAATTTATCATCTTGTCCAGGGCAGACATGATTCTTTTATCATTTCAAGCCTAGATGTTCAGTGGACATATTTCCACACAGACCTCTAACAAACTGTTACCAAACTACTGTTATTGGAGTGAGATAAAGCTATTGCTACAAAATGATGCGCTTACTCATAAAAGCTCATAAAAATGGGGCCTAGCTCTGTAACCAAATTGCTATACATCTTCCATATGTTTTTTCATACATTAAAACTAGGGTTTGAAACCTAACAGCCTGAATTGACTCTTGAACTACTGACACTATCTAATACTGTCTTAAATAGTCTATTTGCACTGAAGACATTTCAGCTATTTAAATCAAAACTTTAAATTTTCTTATGATGTCATTTTCTTTAAATCAAGGAATCCAAGCTTTTTATTGTATTTATTTTCCTTTTTCCAATTTTCCCCCTAAATAACCCTTTCAGATGCTCCTCTTATTCATTCATCCTGATATGATGAAACAATGCTAGATTCTGAGTTAGATACTGGAAACATCAATGAATAAGACAAAAAAGGTTCTTCTTCATGGATCTGATATGCAAAGTCTTTCTGAATAATATCCTAGTCTTCACTCATAAACTGTTTCTTGGGGACTGTGAATTAAGGAAAGGCATGATTAAAGGGGCACTGTCTTCAGAGACTCAAGTGCCAGTAGGATTGTTGCCACGATTCCAACATCACAGTGCAGGGATCTATGTCTTCTAATCTAATAGAGAAGCTGGCAGTATCAGGACTGCAGCCTGACACAGCTTAGATCAGAGAAGAATGGCAGATAGGCTGTCAAGGTGTCAGGTGGTGAAGGCTGAGTGTGAGAGCTCAAGACAAGGCCAAGGAAGGGTGTTAGAAGAAGACACCAACAAGTTCTTTAGTGTGAGGACAGAATTAATTCACAACAATGCTTGTAGAACCAAACTGATTCTAAGATTCAGGGAGTCACTGTGAGCTCAGTGAGATAGGAAGGTGCTTTATAGGCAGTCAGGGGCAAAGAGAGTAGAGCTTCAAATTCAGTGGATTTAACTCCACAACAATTGTTTCTTAGGCAGGTAACCAAGATCTCTGGAGAAATAGTAACAGATCATATTTCTGGAGAAAAGGTAAAAATCCAGTTAACTTTTGTGACTCAGGGCCATGGAAGAAACTATAATGTAAACTTAGTAAAGTTCAAGAAAAAACAGGTGCACAATGAATATTCACCTAAATTTATAAGCCCTTAGACTCATGTATGAAAGTAAGAGGTATGAAAGACAACTATCCAAAAGGACCAAGGTCTTGAAACCAAAACAAAAAGCTTCTGAGATGATACTTAATTTGTTTTGTCTCATTTTTTCAATTGCTTATACTGTTTTTCTTCTTAATTTCCTACGCATTTCTTTCTTTTTCCAATTGTGCATGCATATATCTGGTAATATGAATAGCTAATTGGAAGACAACACTACGTATTACTGTGAAATTCATATTACTTTGTTAAGTGAAATTCTGTATCACTTGTAATTTTTTCTGTTTTAATTCTAATTTGTACTCTCTTTTGAGAAATAGCTTTTGAGCTGGGCTTCTTGGCTTCCTGACAATATGAAGATAAATGATGCAGATGCAGAAACAGGGTACAGTTGACCCTGAGAGATAAGATTAGCCCCAGATTAGAGATATCCTGTAGGTGAAAGGCTTGTGATAGTGTGTGGTGACAGAGACCAGGGCATAAGTGTAGGAGGCTGGTGAAGGCCCCTGGCAAGTGTGGAAGCTGGAGGCAATCGCTGGCCTGGCTCCTGTGACAGGCAGGCATGGATGGAACAGTGGGTGCAGAATGCCTTGGAAAGGTACACATGATTTCATGACACCATTCAGAGTTTAGGTTTGCTGATCAGTTTGGTTGCCTTTTTATTAACTCTCCTTCAGAATGTTTCTTCCCACTTTATGCTGAGAACTCAAGGTAAGAACAAGATCATCAAAAGGATTGAGCAGATTTTTAGTTAGGGTTTGTCCTAAAACACAGTACTCACCACCACCCTCCTGTCTAGGGTAAAGGTTGTCCTTAAAGCATTGTGCCGCATTTTGTAGATTCAGAATCAAAAACTGTCATGGTCCGTGGAAGGTCCATGAGGAAACCATGTCAAACCTGCATGAATATATAGTTCTTATCATAAGTACTTTCACAAAGTAGGGGAAAGGGGGAACATAGTTGAGAAAGGGAAGGAGGAGGAGGGATAAGTGTGCAGAAGGGAAGCAACATAGACTGTTGTCTACTGCCTACTGTAGCACAGACAGCTTTGTATTGTGAGGTGTATTGCAGTTTCCAAGATTCTGCAAAAATGAAAATTCCCTTTTAGCATCTATATACCACCACCAAATGACTCATGAAGGCAGTGACATCAACCATGGCCTGTAGTGCTTACAAAGATAATCTGATGCAAGGGAAGCTGTAGGTTATGATCCCAGACTCTGTACCCAAGCAGCTGGATTTCCTAAGGGACTGTGTAGTGCCCAGTGGGCTCAAGAAAACCTATATGGGACAAGGTGGGGGGGGTCAGAGGAAGGACTAACAGTGCCCATGCCAGTGCAGTAGAGTAACAACCAATGGTTGTGAGGGAGACCAGGCTACCAGCAAAATGTTCTTCATCTCTGCATCCTTACCACACATAAGAAACAACATTCTGCAATTCAGCCTTGGTTAATGGGCCTTGGGCAGGAATCTTTTTACACAATCAGTAGAATAGTTGAGACATAACCTACTAACAACCCCATCTAATGGAAATATCTATGATCGATGTAAAAAAACCAAAGTGAGTTCCCCACCTGCAAGCATGCGGAACAGAACAAGAACAGTTGAGTCTGCAGACTGCAAATAATAGCTGTAGTAACTCTGAACCGAGAAAATGTCAGTCTTTTAAAGTAGTTTCCTTCTGTAGTACCTATTTATGTTTGCTGCTAAATTCTCATCACACAAGACAGTGAAACTACATTGAGCGTCTACCACGAGTACAACACCAAGCTAGATTCTATCACTGATCCTTTCGTGATTTCTCACAACTCAGTGAAGTAAGTATTGTTTTGTTTTTCAAATGGGAGAACGTGTCTCAAAGAAGCCTGATCAAGTAACTCAAGCAGCTTGTTCAAGTTCACAGAGCTAATAAATGGGGCATCCTCCATGGCTTATGGTTATTTTTGAATCCTTGAACTTGTCCTACTTTCTTTAATCACTGACACATTGAACTTGTGTTCCTTCCTTTGACATGATTATTCCACTCATACCTGCAAACCTCTTCTCTACTTGGTGCATTTATACTTGTTCTTTGCTTCAGGGTGTAGCTCTCAGTTCCTCCTGTAGTTCTTCCTGCCCCACCCTTCCACCCCCAGTTTGGGCCAGCTGCCCTCCTACATGCTTCCATTTCCTCATCCTAGTATTTATCATCTTTTACCAACACTGCCTGTTCCCCAGGCCCTGTCTCTCATTAGGCTATAGTTTCCCCAAGATGATGGCCTGTGTCTGATTCATAACTGTTCTCTATGAAGGACTAGCATGCTTGGCTCATAATAGGGACTCTATAAAATGTTATGCACAGTTATTTTACTTTAGAAAGAATGAAAAAAGGTAAAACATTAGAAATGATATAGAATTTCAGAAAACAAGATGATAGGGAATTCAATGGTAGTAGTTATACTGCGCATTGTTGTCTTCAGTTTTGAGTGCAAGACAAGGTTCAGTTTTTAGATTGGGGGAGAAGTCCAAGTCAGGGAAGCATGAAGAGACACAGAAATTGTGGACAGTACCATGATAGTGGAGTAGGACTGGCTTACATCCCCTCCTCCCAAGGGCAGAGAAGGCCTTTCCGTGGGGGTTGGGAGAGGTCTCATGTGACTGGCCCTGGAAGCTGGGATCCATAATAGCCTGGGCCCAGAAGGCAGAGACAGAAACACTTACTCATTCCAATTGTGCAGTAAACTGAGATGGCAAAACCTCAGAGGCTATTCCCCCCGGACACCAGGGCTTCTTACTCGAGTGCTACTTCTCATATGTGGTAGTGCAGGTGAAATGGGATTGAATATGCTGTGAAGGAAGAAAACATGGATAAGGGAGAGCTGCAGCAGAACCTCCCCCTCTGACCTCTAGACCCAGGTCTCCAGCCTCAGCTTCCTTTATTTTATGCTACTTTATCCCCACTTTTGGGCCTTGCTCATGTGATCCTTGTCCCTGAGTCCTAGTGCCATCACTGACTTTTCATTTGGCTTTTCTGTCACATGCTTTTTGCTTGCTTCAGCATTGCCTATGCAGCATGTCTTCCTGTGTCCAGAGCTCACTAGTCATCATTCCTCTTTGGCTTAACTCACTGCCAAACACTGGTCCTCAGGGCCTTGGCCTTTTTCTTGAGCCAGCTGTTGGCCTGGCCTTCTGCCCTCAGATCCCATCCTGCCCCACCTCAGACTAATTCCTCAGCTGGAGCTTTTCCAACCTCCAGCTGAGATTTTCATATCAGATTTCAACACTGAGTTGTTGAAATCTAACATGTGCCTTAATGCATCCAGAGATTAGAGGAAGGTGAAGGTAATCTTAGCCATGGAGAGACCTGAGAACAGAGTGTCTTCCTTTATCACTCACTTATTGGTAAATATCTGCCGAGAATCTATTAGATGTCATTTGCTTTATCCACACAAAAATACTTCGAATAAAAAGTATTAAAGAGATAGAACTATATTTAAAAATTAATGAACCATTATCATGCTGACTTAATTTTTTCCAGTGTCTTATGTCAAAAAATTTAAATACCTACCAGGCACTGCTCAGATCAGAGTGTGAAAGCCTTAAGCCAAATCGCACCACATGACTGTTATTTCATTGGGCGGGAGATGCTTGCCCATTATCTGATTCAGGGCTGATTCTTTTGTCCCCAAGGGCTACTACATATCTTCATCTATCCAAGAGTCAGCTTCACTTACTTATAGCTTCAGCTTAATTGGCAACCTGCAGTTTGAAGGAGAACCAAATCCTATATAAGGAACAGTTCACCCATAGGTGAAGTAATGGATAAATCGCTTCAATCACTTCTGAATCTTAATGGACTCTTGTAAGGAACAGAACTCACCTCTCATAAAAACAGTATTTTGAAGCTTATTGAATTAGAGTGCCAGATCTAGGATTACTGGAAACTATTAAGTTTAGCAAATTTGTGATGATATAAGTGGTGGCTTTATGTGGGCTCAGATTCTCCCCCACAGCCATACTTACCAGTGCTGGAGAGACCAAGAGGCACAGCTTCCAGCCCCATCACGCATTTATCATTCTTCACCTATCAAGTGACTATCATAGGTCCTAGTCCCTCAGGGAATGCTGCTAAGATGCTTACATCCTCTGGGACCAACAGGTGTTGAACCTAGAGCCCTCTCAGGTGAGGTGTCAATAGTGTACAGTCTTCTAGAGGAAATGCAGGCCAAATTCAAAAGCCTGAATTAAATAGTGGCCTTTCTGGTATTCTCTAGGTCATGGAGAAATGTTTGACAATAGGGAACTTTTTTGCAGAGGGGGTTTTCAATGCCTCCTGCCCCACCAGATCATATGAACAGCCTCAAAGTCCTTCATGGCCTTGATCTTTCCTCAGTAGTTCTCTGCCTTTTGTCTTTGGATGACATCATCTGTCAGGGAGTGGCTCCTCCTGTTCTTGCCCAGGCAAGGGAGGAGGTCTATGCTGTCCTAGACTGTGTACGTTAGAATCCTTGAGGGAAGCACTTTGGATCTTACTCCGCATCCCACAGGGATGATCTTCTTATCTGATAATGGGATCAGGGCTTAGGGGCCCTAGGATTCAGGTTAGCACAGACTGCCAAGTTAGCCCATGTTGCAGCGTTGTTTCTCCACTCAACTTGGAAAGAAGCATCCCAGACAGATTAAGACAGTCTGGAGACACTGGAGGGGAGACTTGTTAAAGTATGGAGTCTTACTGGGGGAGAAGTCTTTCCTGGAACCCTCAGGAATTGATGGTGGGAATGTAGACTGGAGCAGTGGTCCTGGAAAGAAATTTGGCAGTACATGGTGAAACTGAGTGTGCCTACGCCCTATGACCCAGCCAATCCTCCCTGGCCTCTACACTCTAGAGGAACCTGGGCCTCAGGCCACAAAGAGCTGTGTGTGTGGATGTTCATTGTGGAACTGGGTGTAGGAATGCTAACTGTGATGCTGATGAGGCTGATGTTGGCTTTCACTTGTGTTTTGTGATACAAAATACATGTAACTCACTACTCCATGAAATAGTTCTTTTTACTTTCTCTGTTTTAGAAATGAGAACACTGATGCCTGGGAGCTGTCTGAGGAAGACAGCATGCACAGCTGGTAGATAGGTTTTGCTGCCAGGCAGTCTGCTCCCAAGAGTGCATTCTCAGCTGCCATGGCTCATGGTCCACCTGTGAGCTCTCCTGAACACTGTGCAACAAGTATGTGGACAATCTTTTGTGTTTTTGTATCTACTTTTTTAATCTTTTCTCTCTTTATTTATTTGGTATGGGGCCTAGCTACACAGGTTGGATTTGTAGTGATCCTCCTGTCTCAGCCTCCCCAGTGCTGGGATTATAGGAGCATACCACTGTACCTGGTTCCAGTGGCCTGCACAGCACACCCATGATTCCAGTGCCCACAAGGCAGGCGGTACCAGGGACAGAACCCAGGTCCTTGAACTTAATCAGGCAGGTGCTTAGACCCCAAGCTATCTCCCAACCCTAGCACATGGACAATCTTAAAATCATAGTGCTCAATAAGAATATTAAAAAGAGAGAGAGAAAATCTAAGTTCCATTGTCTAATGTATGTGTTTCATGTTCACAGAGGTAATACAACATCATAAATGTTCAAATGCTTTACTATATACACATACCCAAAAACAGAGTAGTACCAGGGTACTAGAACTGGCAATAGGAGCCCATGGATAAAGAAGACATATATAAAACAAAATAAAACAATGGAACAGCATACAAGACAACTTTATTTATTTATTTTTAGGGAAAGATCTACAGGGTATTCATGGTCTCACTACTAGATCGGACTCATAGTGATCCACCTGTTTGCAGCTTCCCAAGAGCTGGAATTACAGGCATGTGCCACCATGCCCAATCTCATTCACCATCTCAGGACACCCCAGGGGCAGGGCCAGCATGGAAGTCCAGGGGATCGAACCCCCATCCCTTGTGCCTGCTTGCAGGTGCTTTGATCCACTGAGCTATTGGGCTGGCTCTGAGAGAACTTTAGCTGAAATGGTGATGATTGAGTGCCATGAATGAAGGCTGTACTCAATTCTGTTCTTTTCTTCTGTAATTTATGATTCCTGTCATCATTCTCTTCATGAAACTAAATGCAAAGTTCCATTAAAAACACTAAAGATACCAGACAAATAAGCAAGTCTGGATATCCAATTCATATCTTTAAAAAATTGAGACCATACAAGCTTCTTGCCTTACAAAAATACTAAAAGATTATTCCGTATTTCAAACACTCTTTTTTTTTTTTGTTCCTCACATGCCTTCAGGGCACGTTTGGCCAGCGGGAGAGTTGTGAGGTTCGAACTCCAGCCACCTGAGGATGACAGCTTTATGGAAGCAGCCACTTAGAGGCCTGAGCTAGGCCCAGGCCCCCCTCAAACACTCTTGACAGAACTTTTCCGCAGGACAACAACGGTATCCCAGAATTCAGTTGCAATTGCTTATGATCAACCTCCATATTATTACATAATAGAGAGCTGGACAGATAGCTCAGCAGACTAAAGCACCTGCTTAAGCAAGCTCAGGGGACTGGGGGTTTGATCCCATTCTATGCCTGCCCAGCCCCCAAGGAGCGCTGAGAGGGTGACTGAGACTGGGCGTGATGGTGCACACCTGTAATCCCAGTGCTTGGGAGGCTGAAAATAGGAGGATCACTATGAGTCTGACCTGTGCAGTAAGACCCTGCACTAAATACACACAAAAAAAACATAATGAAGAGAACAATCTTGAATGCATTAGATTTTATATAATCCACAAGTTTTACTATGTCAGTACTGACTGCACTGTCCTGTGGTCTCTGTTCATCCTTCCTTGCATTGCACTTCACTTTATGGTGTAAGGTCATTTATCTCCATTTCACAGATGAGAAGCAGTTCTGAGCGGAAGTGAACTGCGAACTATCAGCAGATCAGAGGTTCAGCCCTGTGGTTCATAGCACACCACCGTAATGGCCCTGGAAGCCACTGGTTTCATCTGTAGAAACAGCCATTTTTTTTTCCTAGGAAATAGAAGCATGCACCTAACAGTGTTTAATAAAAACCTCAAACCATAAATGGAGAAATGATCATAAAATTTCTTAGGGTTGTGTAAGAACAGGGCGTTTGCTGCAAACTTTTGGGGACAACATTTACTTACATTTCCTGTACCTGGTGGCTGTTGACTCTGATACTTGGCATTGTTTGCAACAAGTCAACATCAGCAAGGCATGTTTGTTTGGAGCTGAACATCTCTCAGCCTGTTTTTGCATGGCATTTAGCAAGGTGGATGTCAATAATTTTGAATGAGTTAAATATAGGCACAGTTCACATAATTGCATGTTATTATTTCCCATACAGATAGAGCTAATATTATAATCCGAGATATTTTAAAGAATAATTCAGTAGGACGTTATTTGGCAAATGCACAAGGACTAGAAAACAGCTCAATTGTTCTGTTTTGAGAATACTGCTGGCGTGAAATCTCTATTTCTCTCACTCTTTAGAGGTTTTGTTCTCACAGTACTTATTTACAAGTAGCCTGTCTGCCTGCCTGCCTGCCTGCCCGCCTGCCCATCTGTCTGTCTGTCTGTCTGTCTGTCTGTCTGTCTGTCTGTCTGTCTGTCTGTCTGTCTGTCTGTGCTGGTAGAAGATACCACTTGTGGCTGGGGCACAAGTTGGCTGGGAAACTGATGGGACAGTGGTTCTCAGGTTACAAGAAGAGTGTTGAGTGGTGCAGCCCAGACAGCAATTGCAAGTTAAAGCCAGCCCCTCTGTGGACCATATAAAGAACCATGTCAGGTACTACAGAAATGGCAAGGGAGGCTTGGAGGAACAGATGGGAAGGCAGAGCAGCAGCCCCCAAGGCGTGGTGTTGGGCATGAAGAAGAGGGTGAAGGTGGATGGAAGGCAAGAGCACATGATGAAGGAGCCTGGGAAGGAGTGCCTGGCTGGGAAGGGAAGGATGGGGTTGGCGCTGGGGAGGTGAGGGCTCCCAGGTGCAGGCAGAGACATTCAGTGCTGGGATCATCCTTGGGCCGTGACCTTTCCAGGTTCCTCATCCTGACCTGGGGGTCTGAGCACTGATGTGATTGGGCTGACTCATCTGAATGTGCTTTTCCAGTTCTCTTTAATCAATGGAGGCATGAGGGATGCAGTAGTATGACAGAGTGAACCTCTCTGGAAGCAGATGTGAGCGTAGGTAGATCCACGCGGCTCATGAAAGGTACCCCAGACATTCTGAGCATTTCTGCCCTTAGCTTTTGCAAGACCACTGCTCAGGATGGGCATTTTTCTTTCCTCTCCAGCTCTTTAGACTTATGCTGCCCAGTGCAATATGTACTGGAAATGTAGTCAGTCCTAATACAGAAGAGCCATAAGTAGAAAATACCTATGGAACTTTGAAGATTCAGTATCAAAAAATAGTGAAAAGCCTCACTAATAATTTTATTTTTATATTTATTGCATGTGGACATGATAATGTTTTAGATATACTGGTTAAATAAAATGTAAAGACATTCAAATTGATTTAATCATATTCTTACCTTTTCATAGTTATATGACTACTGGGAATTTGAAAATCAATAATGTGGCTCATGTTACATATCTACAGAAAATACCTGCCCTAGATTTCATCCACCTTTAGGTGGCTGAACAGTACAGAGGTCAGTTTCCAAAGCCCTGCTGCCAGACTACCAAAAGCTCAATTCTGGATTCAGATCTTGCCTCTTCGCATCACATGACACAACCCTTGGCATCTAATCCTTCATGCCTCAGTTTTCTCCTTTCTAGCAACAGTGTCTCTAGACCAGCAAGACCAGGTGCAGCCTCTCTCACCTCCCTGTACCTATTATCCTATTATCCTTCAAGCAGTAGTTCTACTTTGGCACTAAGCATATGAAGGTTCAGGGTGTGTAAGTTATTTCATAACTCGACTGAGGTTATGAAACCTCCATGAGGTTGAAACTTTCTCTTTACTGTCTCTCTGATTTTTCTGGCCATGCTCAGGCATTCTGGATGGGATGAGGTGGCTCTTCCAAGACAGGCCATAGAGTTCCAAGTCAGCTGGCTATGTCGGGCTCCTGGGGACACCATGTTCCACTAGTCACAATGACGTAATTCTCCTTGGGTGGGAGAGAGGCGGGTAAGTTCCACTTGGTGTATGAGTAGTCTTATTTTTTATTGATGTCTAACACATTTATAAAAATACAAAATTTATAAACATACAAATTGAAGACTTTTTATAAAATATTTGCTTATCATAAAATAATAAAACAGAAGCCCTCCCTTTGTGTCTCTCTCAGTCACAAGAGTAACTCAGAGTCCCCTTCCATTTCTTGATGATAACTATCTCAGTGTGATCACTATAGGTTGTTTTTGTCATTTCAGCTGTTGGCATCTATGACTCGACATTAAGTTGAGTGTCATTTGCATTTCTATGGTAATAGCGTGTTCATTTTCATCATTAAATAATATGTCATTTAATATGTTTATCAAAATCTTCTAATTTACTCCTTTCTTAATAGATTCTTGGACTATCAGTTGGGGTTTTTGTAAACAATGTTCTATGATTATTCTTGCACATTAAGGAGTAGGATTTGGGGCATTTGGACATGTATACGTACAGCTACAACACATATAACTTTGGAGAAATAAAATGTATACAAACTCACTTGTTTGGATTGAGCCTCCGCACTGAATCCAGTGGAGTGACTCATGCTGAAGTTCCATGTCACCAAAGGTAATCTAAGTCATTTTGTTAGTGATTCATGAATTGGGCAGCTTCCCATCTATGAAACAGAGTGACAATCTGTTAAGCCAGCTGAACAGTTAGCTTATACAAGACACAAAAAAATAGATAGTCCAAAAATATCCTGGTTAACATCAGGTTATTTCAGGTTTTTATTTTTGTAAGGGTTAAATCAAAGGGGACTTTCTTAATGCTGGCTAAAATTGGCCTATTTGGGCTGGCCAGACAGCTCAAAGGACTAAAGTGCCTGCTTAGGTAGAGTGTGGGGGCAGGGGTTATATCCCCTGTGTGTGGTGCTGGTTCCATCCCCACTCCTGTGGTGCACGGAGATGGCTGTTGAGACTGGGCATGGTGGCGTGCACCTGTAATCCCAATGCTTGGGAGGCTGAAAACAGGAGAATCACTGTAAGTCTGATCTACATAGTGGGACCCTGTAGACCCTGTACTAAATACATAAAAAAATAGATAAATAAATAAAATAAAACTGGCCTATTGGGGGATTTTGCTATCATCTATCTCCTGAATTCTCACAAGTTTAGATCTTATAGCAAACTGTTTACCTTGTTGTTTATGAATCCTTAGCATAAGTAATATCATTTGGGGCTGGTCTGTTGGGACCTACTTTAGAAGCTAAGTCTAAATCAATGGTCATGGTCTTATGTTGTAGTAACTGAATAATACAGAGTTGGTCATTTATAAAAATAAAGGTTTGGCCAAGTTTTGATTCTGGAGGATATGGAGAGGGTTCTAGGGTTGAGGGGCTGTATGCAATGAGGAAATTCTTAGTAATCAGAGCTTTTCTCAGAGTTCTGAGGTAGTAAAGCATCACATGGTGAGAAGGGAACATTTACAGGAAAGACAAACTAGATTTTGTAACAGATGCAGTCTCAAGATAACCCATTGATCTGTAAACTGCCACCCCTTAAAGATTAAGTCTGGTTCTGCCTTTTAATGCCTCACAGTAGGGGCTAAATTTCAATATGCATTTAGAGGAGGACATTTGCACCATATAGAGTTTAATTTTACAATAGTAATAGCTATTTTTAATATTTACTAAGTGCTTAGTCTGTGCCAGGTACCATACTAAGTACTTTCCATGAATTCTGTCAATAATTTCACTAAAAACCCAGCAGTTACCTAAGAGTGTACTTTCACATGAACAAACCTGAGGCTTAAAGGAATCAAGGCCACACAGCTAGAAAGCTCCAGAGCCAACACTGAGGTCTAACTGACCCAAAGTTGGCATCCTGAGCCTGCCCTTTATATAGCTTCTGTTAGTGCTTAGATTGGCCTTCTAGCCTTGCTTTAGAGTCCCACTTCTTTTCTCCATGGTAGCAGGGTCATTTAGCACTACTTTTTGATTGACCAGTTGGCTTCCAAGTGAGAAGTTCAGTAGCTTCAGTCCAAAGGGAGCCTTTTCTGTACATGTCAGACTGTGGCAATGGTGATCTGGCTCTTCCCTTGTGAGTTCCTTGTTGCCTCTGTACATAGCCATTTTCTTCCCTCCTCCATCACCATCTTTCTAGAAAGGTCTACAGCTGCTCTTCCTGCCAGCTGTATCTCTGCACACTGCATTTTGAGCACTGAGTGAGTCCTGGGGAAGATCAGAGGGGTCCTCACCTCTCATACTTGGTAGGCTCTGAGAGATCATGAAGAGGGCTCCTTGAAGCCATGTAGAAAGCAAGCTGACGGGGGAGGAGACTTTTAAAAAAGTTATCCTGCATAGTGTAAATGCTTGTACATTCCTATTGTGCAAAGAGCCACAAAGGTCTCATTCCTGGCCTTTTGCTATCCAACCCAGACCAAGTGACATGCATGTAAGCAAGAGGCTCCTCATAAAACCTGTCTCAGTGTATTGGCCAGGACAAAATGCTAAACACTCACGACTCAGAGGAGGAGAGATTTGACTTGTCTCAGCTTCAGAGGTTCTAGTCTTAATCAGTCGGCCTTAACATAGAGTTATCATGGTGGAAGGATACGTTGGAGCAAAGCTGCTTAGTCCATGCAGCCAGGAAGCAGTCACAGGGAAAGGAAGCCAGCAAAAGATAAACCTTCCAAAGGCAGGGGCCCACTGCCTCAGCTCCAAACAGCACACTCAGCCATGAGTGTCATGGACTAATCCACCCAGTTGAAGAGTGTCCCATGATGCAGCCACTTCTTCAAGATTCTCTTAATCCAGTCAACTTGACAAGATTAACACACATCCATGTTTGCTGGAATTTCACACTTTTCTATGTGCTGTCATACAGAAAGCCTCATCTAATTCCTGGCATGATCTTTGTGAAGTCAAAAATAACTGCATAGGGGTAAGCATTACAGTTACATAAGCTGAGTCCAAAGGGGCTGAAGAACTTGTTAATGCTGCTTAGTGCAGCAAGATAACAATGGGCCCAGGACCAGAGTTCAAGTCTGTACATTTATAGTTCCATTTTCTTGGCTTGCCTTTGTCCCTTCTATAATAAATGTTATAAGCATTTAAATCAATGCCTACTGATAACTCTTTGAGTTCCAGGCATTTTTAAAAAGCAAATTGTGGGAAATGAAGAGAATAGTCCTTAAGGAATGGACTAGTGAAAAAGACAGAAATATTTAAAATCATCTTACTGAAATATAACATGAATACAAAAGGATAAAATCTTCCATATTGAGTCTGTTCAGTGGAGTCTCACACAAAAAGAACATATCCATGGACTTGCCCTCTAGATCAAGAAATAGAACAATAGTATCACCCTGGAAGCCCTCTTTTTGCAAACAATTAAATGTGCTACCAAGGAGACCAAATTAAACAGAATTAATACCTTAAGAGGATGATGGAAGGAGCAAAGTTCCCAGAGAGAGGATTCCCAGGGGAAGTGAGCTAATCACATGCCTGGTGCAAGTCAACATTATAAGATAGTACAGTGGTGTTGCAGGAGAAGGGAGGGATGATGGGAAAGGAGCTCGCACAACAGGGCCAAGTCTGTTGTCAACCCCATCAGAGGGGCAGTACAGAGGCTGGGGAAGGCCTCAGGAGACCTGGCAGTTGAAAAAACCCTAGAACTGAAGCTACCTTGCACTCAACCTGCTTCTGAGCTGATTTTAGTGCTTCTGGGTGAGCCCTTCTTAGCTTTCCTTTCCTCCAGCATGCTCAACCTCACTCTCACACTCTCTCTGTGAGGTTCCGATGGTGGTAAGATGTGTGAGAAGAAGTCAAGTGTACCTGAATGGGAAGGGCTAGAAGTGACTCTTGTGGCTTTAGCTTACAGTCCAGCTGCAGCCTACTGAGATACAACCAGAGACCAACATGCAGGACCAAAGAACCACACATAAACTCCCTGCTCAATTTAGAAAGCACTGAGAAGTAGATGTGGTTTACCTAGGCCCTTCTCTCCGAAAGACAATTACAGTGTTTGTAGGAAGCATGATGTGGTGGTTAAGGACATAAAGCTTCAAGTTTTCTTATGGTTGAATTATAATTTCTTGAATGTGAGAATATCAGAATTCTACCATCACAGCACATGCACCATGCCATTTTCTGAACATACATCTAATTACTTCACTTTTACCTGTCTCCAGTCATCTTTTTTTTCCAATTACCTTTCCTGATGCCCCAAACCACCTTTTTTTCTTTATCTCATTAATACTCCCAAGTCTTGTCCTCTCGAAGACAGACTTAACTCTTGGATCTCCTGATTCCTCACACTGATTTCTCTCAGGAATAAACTCTCTTTTGCAAAACATATCCTCCAGTGACTGTTATGCTGAGCAGTAGGCAGATGGACCTGGGGTCAGAAACACCACCATCTATACTTTTTCTACTTTAGCATCTTTCTTATTTTTATGTTTTTATTTTTAAAATGCTGAGCTATATCCACCAAACTAGCTTCATAAGCTGTGACTTTTCAGGAAGTACTGCTTTATCTCAATGCAAGAAATGTGTTGATAAACAAGGTAGACTTTTGTTTCACCTTGTTTTGGTTTTTAATAGGCATCAAGGTTCCATTGGTGCTTGATTTTTTTGAATTTTATATGTGAGCTTCAAAAGGATTTCTAGCAGCATAGATTTCATGGTTCTTTGTAGATCTTTACTTTTCTGCCTCTGATAAGCAGCCTCAAGCCCCACTGCTGCTCTGCCAATTTTGTGGGAAGGAGTGGCAGATCATTAGGAGCTCCTGCAAAGCAAGAAATCACACTAGAGTGGAGTAAGGGAGAAGTGCAGTTTTCTTTCAACATTTGAATTCTCAGTTAACATTTTATCATGTCATCATAATGCTGATACGAGATTTTGAAAACACAATATTGACGAGACTTACAATAACCATTTTTATTTAATCTTTGCTTATTTGAAGAGCTAAAATTACTTAGAGCTCAGGTTCATGAGCTGGCCTCTTTTGGAAGCTGAGACAGGGAGAGGGAAGATTCAGATTTGGGAGTTAGCCCACAGAAGGCTGTAATGGGAGTGCCAGGAATGTGCACTTCACCTTATAACAATGAAAAATAAACAAGCCCCAATAGAAAATTAAAGGCAATTCAGCATTGACCTTGAACCCATCAATACATGAAAAGGAAAGGGAAATGTATTTTTCCAGTAACTTGCATATTTAAAAATGATCAGGTTTGTTGTTGAATTTCTTTCTTTCTTTTTTTTTTTTTTGACAGAAGAACTTATTTTTTAATCAAGTTGAACTAAATCTGTGCAAACATTTTGTAGCCTTATAACCAGAATCCTATATAAACAGAATAAAGCTAGCATCCAACTATATGTCTATTACATCCTTTAACATCTTACCAAACAAAAAATCGATCGTAGGACACATTATGCCAAGGAACAAAATTTTTAGTTTTGGCACTGAGCAGAGGAAGTGTCCTTGGCCTCACGCATACTTAGCGTGCACACTGTAATGAGCCACAACTCCATTCCTAGGATATCAACTTAATTTGTCTATCTTAAATTCTTAATTTGATAGTTCACCTATTACCACATAGATCCAACATTTTTTCCATTGTAAAAATCCAGTACAAATTAGAATTACAGATATTTATTTGGAAATCTGATCTGCCAGTTTAGTGTTTTCTGTCAACTCGTGGAGCAGAAAGTTTCCCAGGCTTCACGGGCTTCTGCTTAGGTGCTGCCTTTGAGGGAACCTTAGCAGCAGCCATCTCAGTCTTCATAGATGCTTGTTTAGCCTTTTTTGCTTGTTGGCAGCCCTGATAGCTTGTTGTTTTTGGGCCTTTCTAACTTCTGGTTTCTGATTCCTCTTGGCCATGATGTCAGCAAGAGATATGCCAGTGATGGCCCTCTAAAGTTTGACTGCTTGTCGTGTTCTTTTTTTTTTTTAATTTCTTCTGACTGTTCCTTTTTGTGCTTTCTTCTGTAGAGGACAGTCCAGTTTATTTGCTGAGGATTTCTTTTGGAAAGGAATGCAGACTCACATTTTGCATTCAGAAACTGGAAGGCCTTCCCGTCGGTCCTGGCGTAGCGCCTCCCGGGTCCCGGGTAGATCTTGTACCCGCTGAAGCCGCACAGCTCGACCTTCCTGCCTGCGGCAGCTGGCACTCAAGGCGGAAGATGGCGAAAAGCGTTGTTGAATTTCTACTTTGCTACACACCTGCCTAATTTCAAGGGATTTGTCCCAGGTCCCACATTTGGAACGATGTTTAAATTCAGCCCTCTCTGATTACAAATGTTATGTTCTTAACAAA
This sequence comes from Octodon degus, assembly GCF_000260255.1. Taxonomy (NCBI): domain Eukaryota; kingdom Metazoa; phylum Chordata; class Mammalia; order Rodentia; family Octodontidae; genus Octodon; species Octodon degus. The sequence goes on from NW_004524583.1 coordinate 157,565, forward strand.
AAATTCCACAGACTCCTAATACTATTTCTAATCTGTTGAGACTATATGTGGATGGCCTTAGAATTTCTTCCTCCTATTTTTTATTATTTCAAATGATTTTATACTGCAAATTTAATACACCCTACTTAAAATAAACAAACAAACATAAACATAAGAGAAATATTGCTAGTCAGAAGAAATAACATTCCAGTCATCTCAAATTAATTTGTTGGCATAAGTTTATTTTAGCTCTAATTTTTTTTAAAGGCTGAAATGCCTTTCTGATGTGAGAGATTCCTTCTGTAGTAATCATTTTCATTTGCATTCTGTTTGGTCTGTCTTTCAAAGGCCAAGTCCATTATCTTTCTTCTTATTAGGTAAAACACAGCTGTATTAGTTAAGGTTCTTTAATAGGAGAGCCCTTAGGACAGATAGACATGCAGATACATTCTTGTGTTGTTTAACTATGAAGATATGTTCTGATAAAATATGCCCTTAGGTTATTTCATTATTTTATGAACATCACAGTGTGTGTTACATACATGTAGATGACAGTGTGATCTCTGTATGCAAACAACATAGAATGTATGAACCTGCTGCCAGCACAAATAACATGGGATGTTATATTTAAACAAATATAGATAGATAGATAGATAGATAGATAGATAGATAGACAGATAGATAGATGAGCTGCATGATGTAGTAAATACACAGTCATTTATCATTATTAAGTATTTTATACTGTACCTAACTGTAAGTGATACCCATTCATATGGCTCTCAGTATGGTATGAATGCTTACATACATTTGGGTATGGATTGCACAAATGTTTTGTCACAACAAGCATTTGGGCAATACATTGTACTATGATGTGTGACAGCTACAAAGTCATTAAGCAATAGAGATTTTTAGCTACATTATAATCTTATGGGACCACACTTTTATATGTGGGAATGTGATTGCAGAGACTGAGAAGTCAAGGCAGGCAATCCATAAACTAGACAGTCAAACTCCAAAAGGTTCAGAACCTAAAGGGTCTTCTGGTATAAGCTTTAGATCCAAAGAGACTAGAGTTCTGAAGTCAAGGGCAGGAGCTGGAGTGTCCCAATTGTAAGAGAGGAGATTGCCTATTTTGTTCTGTCTGGGCTTCCATAGATTGATGGTGCCACCCATACTGAAGGAGACCTTCCCAGCTCTGCCCACTGACTCACACACTAGTTTCCTCTGCAAACACCCTCAGAACCACACACAGAACAGTAACACATTGCCAGATCCCTAGGTATTCCTTATTCCCTTCAAGTTTACATCTCAAATTAACCATCACAATGGCTGAACTTTCAAGCTTAGTTGTTTAATTGACAAAAATTCCCCAATGGACTGGAATGAAACATTTTTAATAATCAAAGTTAAAGAATGGTGGGTAACACAGAGACTAAGGAGAACTATTCTTTAAAACTCTGTATCTGAAAAGCAGTTTTCTCTGTAATCAAAGGGACCCAACAAAGTCAGGAAGAGGACTCTAAAACAAGAGAGACCAGGTTTCAATCTCTGGCACCAGAGACTGCGCTGGCCCCACCGCTAGGCACAGTGAATTGACTACCAAGAACAGGTGTGGTGATGCATGCCTGTAATCCCTGCACTGGGGAGGCTGAAAAAAGGATGGTCACTAATAGTTCAAGCTGAGTAGTGAGACTCTGCACAGAGAGAGAGAGAGAGAGAGAGAGAGAGAGAGAGAGAGAGAGAGAGTTAGGATTACGCCAAAAAGTTCCCTCTTTTGCAATCATTTTTTTAAAAACTGACCTCAATTCTGGGATGAAATTTATTTCCATTTTCATGTGAATTGACCATTCACAGCTTCATGCTAATTAGATCCAAAGGTTAACCAAGGGGATACTTCTCTGACTCTAAAACTTAATATGTGATACAAATTCACAAATATGAAAGAAACAGTGCCAGGCCCTTATAGAATAGCAGACTTGCAGACATATTATAGCAAAAGGCAGAAATCAATTAGAGGCCTGTGGCCACAGGCCCCTGCAGCCTGTCACATTACTAGCTTACTGAATTCATTTAGCCTTGCTTGTCTAGGCTCAGATGTTCCCCCCTTAACGATGTCATTTGACTTGTGTCTGAATTGTGTTTTAAAAATATGCAGTGATTCCAACTTGTTTCAAGGACTCCAAGAACATCATATATGGGGAAGACTGGCTCAGTCAAGGACACTTACAACTCTACCTACTCTCCTCAGAGCCCCTCCTTTCCAGAATGTTCCTGTATAAATCTGCCTGACAATTTATGACTTAATTCACATAACCCATGGATTCAATCGTGTAACAACCTGCTATCAGCTTGGTACTTCCCACTTGACAACCTTATTTAAACTGAACTCCAATCTGAGTTTAGGCCAGTAGTTTTGGTTGTCTTGCCCACTAGCTTAATAAATGTTTTGCCTTTTAACTCCTTGATGCAAAGTGTCTTCCATTTGGTTTCATATTGTTTTTTTTTGTTTTTGTTTTTTTTTTTTTTTTGTAGCAAATGTAGATTAAAGAAAAACCTGGGACTGGAGAGATAACTCAGTCGCTTAAGTGCCATTCTGGCAATTGCAAGGTCCTCAGTTTGATCCCTGGTACAAAACAAAATAAAAACAGACAAAAGAAAAACCTGGTATATACCAGCATGATAATTTTGTCACATGAAATCATTATCTTCTATCCTTTTTTCCTCCACTGTTGTGTTTTACAGTTTGTCTTTTAAAAAAGTTTTATTGTGACTGTGCTAGTTTGGCCCTCAGTGTATGACAGGAGTAGTAGTCTTATTTTAATCCTCTTCCGGACAATTATGAGTATTGTGAAGGGATAGGTGAGGGAAAATCTCTTGGGGACTAAAATGTACTAGTTTCCTCATAGTTGAGAAACATTGACTGCAAAGGCCACAGAAAGTTCTAAGAAGTAGATCAATTATAGAGTGAAAAACAATTCTGAGGGCACAAATCATCTGGAACATGTACCTAGGAAATCAAGGACTTTCTGACTTTTATTAAGCAATTGCCAAAGCTGCATGCACAAGCAATACTGCTGTAACTGCAAGGGTGATAGGGACATCTGGAGCGCGATCTAGAAGGAAACAGTGGACAGGATCTGGAAAAGTCTCTCTTGTTCTTATGACTTTGGGGATAAACAGTCCTAAGTAATGACATCTCCAGGTGACTTACTGGAAGCCTGCTATATTAGGGAAGGTCAAAGAATTATAAGGGAAACGAAGAAAGACACAGAGACTTGCTTTTGGGGGACAGAGTGCATTGTGGTAAAATATAAAAACCACAAGTGAGTTTCCTGTTTGGTGTAACGCCACACTGGAGTTCCCATATGGAATCATCCTGTAAGGGTATAATTAATTAGTGGAATCCATGGCCTCAAGATCAAATCTAACCAACCAATTAAGCAGGGATGTAGACCAAAACAAGTCTAGTCATGCCAACTCTAGGGAGAACTGACAAAAAGATGTTCTCCTCTCAACTGTTAAAACAATTTTCAATAGGAATCTGAATAAAAACTTTTCTTGTGGACACCTTCATCTTGGCTCCAGGCTCTGAAACCTTGGCCCTGCAGTAAGTTGGGCCTTGGATCAGGTCAGATATTTGCTAACTGAATTCTCTCTCTCTCTCTCTCTCTCTCTCTCTCTCTCTCTCTCCCTCTGAAGACCTGACCAAGACGTCCATGGCCTGTGCCAGAAACATGGTGGTAGAACACATTGCTTTACTCAAGTGCTGCTTTTATGTTATCTTCTAGAATTACAGTGGATTAAACCTTTTCTGATGGTTCTTGAAAAATTGAGGAATATGAACCCACAAAGGCACAAACTGTTCTTTTTCCTTTTCTGTAGTCTTTTCAGAGGTCATTACATTATGAACGCATTGGAGAGCATCTGCTCATGAAATGGCACAGGTTTGCTGAGCTGAGAATAATGAGACAAAAAATATATTAGATGTCCCACCTGAGATAATAAAATGGAGCATGAAGCTATGCTGTCTCTCGGGCAGATGATTGTTCAAAAAGAAGGGGGTGGTGAATGAAGGCAAGAGGCAGGAAAAGGAATATTGTGGGAATGTCCTGCTTCAAGGTTATATATGGTTAGATTTTTGGATTTATATGTAAACATAAGAAGTATATAATTCTTTATGCCTATTTTTAAAAATATATTCTAATTTTTAAATTTTTTTTCATCATATTCTGTAGGGACTTAAAGTTCAACATATCAATACTTGATGAAAAATACCTGTTCCTTATTATGCCTAAGATGTTTGAAATGCAGTG
>NW_004524583.1:161956-170478 GCF_000260255.1 Octodon degus
TATCAATACTTGATGAAAAATACCTGTTCCTTATTATGCCTAAGATGTTTGAAATGCAGTGAGATAGTGAGGTTAAGCTTGATAGCCTAAATCATTTGATAATATTAATAAGCTTGTCTTCTGGATGGTTAACAACCTAAGTTTGCAGACCAAAAATTAGAGTAAAAGGAGAGCTGTAAGGTAAGCCAACATTTTGGCCCTAGCCTTCTAAGGTCAATTAAGACTCAGGACATATGAGAACTTGTACTGTAACTTAGTACTGTCCCAAATTTTCTGGTCAAGGAGATTATGGGGCCAAAGAGGAAAGTGATCAATTATGTAGAGTGTGCCTAGGGAGAGTCACATGGGGAGAGGACATTCTCTCAGGCTTTCACAGAGAGCACATTGGCCAAGCAATGGCATGACTCATCCACATGGCTGACACTGACAAAAGTTCTACAATCTGAGGTACAGGATCTCAGCATAAATCCTGAGGGGATTTCACTGACCTCATCAGACCCAAAAGCTACAACTCTTGCTGCATAGGTCCTGCTTTACCTTGGTCTTAACCATCCAGCAGAAAAGTATAAAAACGAAATATAATAAGTAAAGCCACACTGTTATGTTGAGCAGTAGGGGACTCAGATCAACAATTCCTGAATTTGCCTGTAAAGCAGAAGACCCAATACTACTATGGGCTACTGGACTCTTTTAGAATATTTTGCTGAGTTTACACACCTATAATATTCAAATAACAGAACTTAACAAAAAAAGAGGATACAGATGAATGTCTATTTTGTATCTGTGTATTCAAAATGGTTAGGATGGATGTATAGTTACATTCTCTTAATGAATAGAGTGATTTGTTCTAATGGTGTTTGTAAATATGATCTCAAGTCTTCATCTTGTACAGCAATTAACCACTAGGAAGAATGTTTGCAATATGTTAATTATTGAAACTGTCCTAGCAGTTTAGTTTGAAACTGTCTCATTGCTGTTTGTTTCTCAATAAAATTATTGAATAAAATAAAATAAAATGGAGAATGAAGTAGAATTAAAAGCCCTTCTTTAGGCTAGGGATGGAGCTCAGGGCTAAAGTGCTATGCTAGGATATCTGAAGCCTATCTTAGTTTTAGGAGAAAAGTTTATGCCTTTTGTCTTTGAATTATACAATCCACATTAACAGAGAAAGAAAGTAAACTTGGGTGATCTCTTAAATAGGAAAAAAATAATTAGTATTCTATGGGGATTGGTTCTCACTTTAGGGTCTCCTCAGCTACACAGGCAAAAGGACTTAAGTTGTTTTCCACTGTGGCCAATGCATTTCCCATATTTTGTTCTCTACTGCCTTTTGGGAAAAGATTAGAATGTTGATTGCTTGATACAGTGAAAGAGTTTTGACCATGTTCACTTTAATAATGTCTGGCCTCAGGAATCAAAGAGAGATCAAAGTGGCCAAAGTTTTGCTACATAGCACATGAAATCTTTTCAAAGGGCTAGGGCTGGCATTGTGAGCTGTCATCTTCCTGTACAATAATCTCTCATATGGTGGGGTCACACCAAAGGTCAAGGGAATGATGACACTCAGTTCCTTTCGTGCTGAGTAAGATTTCCGAGAAAGACTATTTTGCTATTGTTAAGTTGCTCATATGTGTTGAGTACAACATACCCATTAGGATGTGGGTCTAGTATCTGCTACTGTAATTGACCCCACCAGTGTCTTCTACCAGTGGCCTGAAATCCACTGATATTAGTCAGTGAGAAGGGTAACGATGTATCATACCTGTTTTTATGTCAGTGGCTCCTAGCTGAACTCCTGTTTCATAGTTCAAACTCAATGAACATCTTTTTAATTAAAGTAGTGATATACTCTAGTATTCTACTTAATTTTAATATACATCCAGTCCAATGTAGCACAAAAAATTCAAAGGAATATAGGACACAGGAGTGATTGAGCATGGTGAACGCACTGAAGTATAGCATGGTGATTGAACCTACCCACACCCACAAAATAACGTACATGCCCATGTCTTAATTTCTGGAACCTGCCAATGTAATTTTATTTGGGGGAAAAAAGTGAGGATTTTTACAACTGTAATTAAGTCTTTTCAGATGAGATCATCCTGGGTCAGTTCTGGATCCAGATGGGCCAAATTCAATAACAAGTGTTTTTAAAAAAAGATACATAAAAAGAGATACATACTCATGTACACACACACACACATACACACACACACACACACACATACACACACACACGAAAGAGGCAGCTTTACAGTGATGATTCTGTACCAATAACTGCTGGCACTCATCAGATACTAGAAGTGAGGCATAGAACCAGTCCTCACTCCAGAAGACACCAACACCACTGGCACTTTAACTCCAGACTTCAAGATTTCAGAGCAGTGAGAGAATGATTTCTGCTGCTTTAATCCACCAAACTTGGGCTCCAAGTTATGGCATCTGCAGCAAGTGCACAAGAACCTAATGAAATCTAGAGAAAGCAGAACACAGTATCTTATGCCAAGAGTTTCAGAGGCATTGATAGTTCTCCTTCCTACTGTGCATAGCTTAGCCACATATGAGCCCCAGGGTCTAGCAAAAATCACTGCAAGAGGACTTCCTTTTTCTGAGTTCTGGTCCAGTTTCACTTTGGGTAAGTCATTCTTTCTCTTTGAACTTTAATTTCCTTACTATAAAAGGGCATTTCTTGCTGGCTGTATCCAACATAACTCCTGCAATGCCTGGGGCAGGGCAGAGGGGAGCAAGCTGGTGGGAGGGTGTGCGTTAAGGAAGAATAACATGAATGGCACAATTTAAAGCCTGGCTTGTAGCACGTCAAATAGGACAAGCTGTTTTGGATTTAGTAGTAGCCTCCCACCAGTGAGTAGGAGGCTTCTTTCTAATTTTGGAAAGGGGACATTTTTTCACTTATTTTTCAGACGGACCCAGACCAAAGCTTTATGTCACTACATTTATGTGAGCAATCAACACTCCTCAGAGGACAGCACAGCTGTGCCAGCTGAGTGCCTGCAGCTGAATCAATAAAAATTGTGACCCAAAACAGTGTAAGCTAGAAAAATGGTCTGAGATGAAGGAATATCAGTCCCAGGAGAGGTCGCACGGAACCTTGAGCTCTCCTGTGGAGGGTTAAACCTTTGAGCTGTCCTTGCTGTTCCCCAGCTAGTTCGGGCCCAAATAGCTACTGTGGGAAGTGATCACAGCACTGCTGACTCCTGCTTTAACTGATTCTGAAAGTTCATGTCAGTGATCACTTTGTCTGCTTAGTGCTGTGGTCCATCTGAGGGAGGTGCATAGAGCTCGCAAGAGAAGCACGGGAAGCCACAGGGACCAGGGTCTACGGTGTACAGAGATGGCTCTAGGTCCATGTGAGGACCCATCCTTGTCTGGGTGCAAGGGATTCCATCCTATAACCTGAGAAATGCTTTATTGGTCATCCACCTTAAGAACAATCTATTTGTAGATTTAATTTTCTGAAGGATGCATGACACAGAGCATACAGCAAATACACCAACCTGCGCAACAGGCAAAGCGGAACTCACAAGGCCCTTCTGGGCATGGAGCTGTGCTCAGGTAGTCCCTGTGGGTGGTCATCCAGCAATGTCCTTACCACCTGTGGAACTTTGCTTCTTCCAGTCTCTATTTCCTCATTTGTAAAGTAATACTATTTATCACATGATATTGTTGCAAATATTACAATTGTAAATGTGTAGGTTCCCAATAACACAGACTTAAAAGAGTGAAAGAATTTAAAGAAGTGGATAATTAAACACAGAGTAGAAAATTTCAATTCTTTTCCACCACCAATTTCTGAATGTGTAAAATATACTTCAATTATATTGCAAAAATAAATTTAGAAATATTGAAGCGCAGCAAAGGGGGAAAATTGAAAATAAAGAGATAAAGAGTATATTAGAGATTCTGACAATTATTGAACAAAAATGATTGCTCCACAGGTTCATCATAATGTATATATGAAATAAATATATATAAATATATATATGAAATAAAATATAACACATATTAGAAAATTCTTATGGGAGAACTTTCATAAGTACAGCTAAGATATCTCCTTGGGAACAGTAGCCTGTAAAGTTAGGGAAGTATAAACTTTGAATCCATAACATTTTTCTTATTTATGAAACTAGAGAAATTAAGTGGTAAAAAGACTGGTCCCTCTTAATGAAGCAGGAGGTAGGTAACAAAAATGCTGGAGAAAGAAAAGCAGGTCCATCTGCCTTAGAGCTTGCTTTGTGCTAAGGAAAAAACTGCTAAAGGGGGGTCTGCATGGGAGCCCGCCACCAGGTCTATATCTACCTTCTGAATTAAACATTGCCCCAGGGCCAGAATGTCCAGGTCTGTACACAAATTCCTGGACATGTGCCCAGCAGTCTGCGACATCCTTTGCCCACCCCAGCTCTAATCAGTTTGTCAGTGATTATGCAGGTCCCCCTCGCCATGGGCTTTGGACACCATGACAGTTCCTCCAAGGCCCATAAAAAGTCAACAACCTCACTGCCTGATAAAGAGGCAGAGTCAAGCCTCTACTGGGCAGGAGTCATGCCTCAGATCATACCCTGAATCCCACCCCAAACTCTAAAGTTTCATACCCTCCATACTATGCTCTTCAATTCCATCATTTCTTCTCTTTGGCTTGTTGCCAGTCTGTATAGTGTATCATGCTTCACTTTGAAATAAATTACCAATCTTACTTCACTCTAAGGTGTCTGTTTAAGTTTTTCCTTAGGACGTTAAGAACATGCATGAGACTTCTGACCCTGAGCAGCTGAGACATTTGCTCTTCCTATCTGAGCACTTCTAGGCTTTTCTTGTGTGGATGCCTTATTTTGTGGGGAAGGGTCACAGCTCTCAAGTGAGAAAACCAGCATCCTGGAGCATAAGGCTCCAGCTGTTTGATCTCAGGACCCTTTTACACTCTTTGCAGACCCCATTCTTCCTGTTATATTTTAAAATTTTTTTCTGCTTTGAAAATCTTTTTTTTTTCTTTTCAAAGTTTTATTGATAAACATATAGCAATGAGACAGTTTCAAATCAAATCGAAAGTACAGTTTCAACAAATAATACACTGCATATATTCTTCTTAGTGGTTAATTGCTGTACAAGATGCAGACTTGTGATCCTACTTACAAACACCATTAGAAAAAATCATTCTATTCATTAAGAGAATGCAACTATATATCTATCCCAACCACTTTGAATACACAGATACAAAATGGACATTCATAGTTATACCCCAATTTTTTTTTAAGTTCCGTTGTTGAATATTATAGGTGTGTAAACTCAGCAAAATATTCTAAAAGAGTACAGAAGCCCATAATAGCATTGAGTCTTCTGTTTAATTGGCAATGTCAGAAATTATTGACGTGAGTCCCCCACAGCTCAACATAACAACATGGCTTTTCTTCCTATATTTCATCTTCATACTTTTCTACTGGATGGTTAAGACCAAGGTAAAGCAGAACCTATGCAACAAGAGTTGTAGCTTTTTGGTTTGAGAAGGTCAGTGAAATGCCCTCAGGATTTATCCTGAGATCCTGTACCTCAGATTGTAGAACCTTTGTCAGTGCAGCCATGTGGATGAGTCACGGCCATTGCTTGGCCAATGTGCTCTCTGTGAAAGCCTGAGAGAGTGTCTTCTCCTCATGTGACTCTCCTTAGGCACACTCCACGTCATCGATCGATTTCCTCTTTGGTCCCATAACCTTCTTGATCAGAAAATCTGGGACACTACCGAGGTACATGACGTTACAGTACAAGTTCTCATATGTCCTGAGTCTTAATTGACCTTAGAAGGGTAGGGCCAAAATATTGGCTTTCCTTGTAGCCCTCCTTTTTCTCTAATTTTGGTCTGCAAACTTAGGTTGTTAACCATCCAGAAGACAAGCTTATTGTTATTATCAAACGATTTACATTATCAAGCTTAACCTCACTATTTCACTACATTTCAAACATCTTAGGCATAATAAGGAACAGGTATTTTTCATCAAGTATTGATATGTTGAACCTTAAGTCCCTACCTAATATGATAAAGAACATTTAAAAATTAGATTATATTTTAACAATAGGATAAAGAATTCTATGCTTCTCATGTTTGCACATAAGTCCAAAAATCTCACCATATACAACCTTGAAGCAGGACTGTCCCACAGTATTCCTTTTCCTGTCTCTTGCTTTCATTGACCGCCCCCTTCTTCTTGAACATCCACCTACCCGAGAGACATCTTAGCAGTAACTGGCATGTCATGACAAGCAGCCCATATTCAGAATACCACAATGACAGGCGCTCCCAATATGAAACCACTATTACAAATTACCATCTGCAGTGCAGTTGCTTTGAAAATCTGACAAATGACCTCCTAACAGACTAGTGACAAAACAGGCCAACTTAATACAGAGCCCAATTTTATTTTGTGGGTTTCCTTTAGCACTTGTTACTATATTCATAATTAAAGCCAAGGAATTTAAAATATTTATTTATTAATTCATTAAAAATAACAAGTAAATCATTATATATTAATGTAAATAATATATTGCAATGAATAAATATTTCCAAAACAAAAACTTTAATGAAATAATGCAATTATTTTACATTTTTATAAATTTCTTTAATACCTGGCTTAATAGAAAACAAGCAGATTCTCATGTCTACTTCAACATTCAATCTATTGGGATATGTTATTTTGTCACATGAAAGAAATTCAGTAGTTTGAAAATACATAGTTGAAATGTGCATCATAGGAACACCATGAAATAGAACTCCTAGAGTTCTTCAGGCCTCTCTGTGATCTCTTATTGCAAGTTGTGAATTCCACTTGGTCATTTTGGATTCCTCCTCATGGCAGCCAAAAAGGGGAAGGAGTGGAGAGGAGTTAATATGGTGGGAGAAGTAATTGGAGTTGATTATTATAAGGAAAAGGAGATTGGATATTCGTGGCAGAGTAACTTGAGGGATTATTTGGTTAAAGAGGTACTTTTAGGAGGAAACTTTCCTTTTCTGTTATGAGGAAGGATAGATTGGGCAGAGGGACAGGTCTTTTCTTGAACTGCTTTTTATTTTTAGTCATTTTTGAGTTTGTACCTTAATTTATATTCTACTACATAATGCCACCAAGAAAGTGTCTGTCACAGTGATTTTTATTGACTTCATACGTGGTGATCATCCTAACTAGGCAGTTCAAGCAATCCTACCTTGGCAGGATTATAAAAATCAGGTGCTCAGACCCCTCAGACATGGTGGTGTAGGTTTTCACATCAAAGGCCAACCTAGACCAGCAGGACTGCTGAAAAGGTGGTAAAGAAGAAAGACAATAATTGTCAGGTAGGGGTTCATGGTTGAAGGCAGCTGACGAGGATGTTTTTTGTTCCGCTAATCTTCCTGTTGTATTTGCAAATTTTTTCTATTTTGAAATTCTGACAAATTAGTGACAAACTACTGACAAAAAAAGTCAACTTAATACAGAGCCCAAGAGGATCTGAGCGATACAACTCTCTCCACACTGCGTAGTCCTTTATAAGCTGCTGGCTGTGCTTCAAACTCCTGAGGCTCTGGGGCCACTCAATAGCGCACAATTGCACACTTGCATGTCTAGGGAGATAACATCCCTAGAACAGTCTACAGCCAACACTGAAGGGAATCATGAGTATATTAGTCCAGCTACTTATACCTGGATTGAGAAAACTCTGAAGCATGTTATGCAGTACTCTAAGTTCTCATAGGATAAATTCTAATTGCTACAGTACATTTTCTCATATCACATTTTTTTTCTGTTGCTTTTCTTGTCTGTTTCACTTTCCCATTTCTCTACCCATGACTTCATGGGTCAGATCACAAATAAATTTTTATCATTTATACCATTGTCTCTGTAGGTATTCCTGGGAGAAAACTGTAACTCAGTTGACCTGGCATTTGTATCTTAGAATCATGCTAAGTAATGGCTGCATACTCGAGTAAATTGTTTACTGTTAATTTATATTCTAATCTACTCCTATAATGATTTGAATTAATAAAATCTCTAAACATGAGATATTAAGGAAATTTGAGGTGGTAAAAGAAGATAGTAGTAACTTGAGGGATTATTTGGTTAAAGAGGTACTTTTAGCAGAAAACCTTCCTTTTCTGAAGAAGGATGGGTTGGGCAGAAGGACAGGTCTTTTCTTGAACTAATTTTTATTTGTAGTCATTTTTGACTTTTAGTGTATTAATAGCTTCTTTCAATATATTGGCAATTTTTAGAATTTAATGAAAAAAATTACTTCCAGTGAAACTCTATGTTCAGATATCTTTCTGTATGATTTTCCTAGTCAAATTTCCACTTCACAAAATAGTGTATATGATTTACTTATAGAATCTTTTGAAAGCCTAGCCCAGGTCCAGTGAGTGTGTGGAGAGCTTCCTGCTACACTGCGCCGGCAGGACAGGTCCCAGCCAAGGCGCAGTGTGGGCCAGACTCTCTCCCACCCCCTAGGGTGCCCCCCACCAATCCGCAGTACCTTCCCCACCC
>NW_004524583.1:177255-177810 GCF_000260255.1 Octodon degus
TTAGTGCATGCTGATAGACCTGGGTCAAGTTTTAGTTTTCTGTAGAGTCAGTTTTTCCAGCACCACTTGTTAAAGAGGCTATTTTCTTCCAGTAAGTATGTTTGGCCCCTTTGTCGAAGATCATGTGGCTGAGTGTGTTTGTAGACATTTCTGCATCTTCTAATCTATTCCATTGATCCTCAGGTCTATTTTGTTGCCAGAACCATGCTGATTTTATCACAGTAGCCTTGTAGTATAATTTCAAGTGAGGAATTTTAATGCCTCCTGCCTTGTCTTTATTGTCCAGGATTACCTTTGCTATTCTAGGTCTTTTCTGGTTCCAAATATATTTTAGGAATGATTTTTCTAGCTCTGTGAGGTATGTTGCTTGTAGTCTGATAAGGGAAATTGCTATTTTTCAACAAGCATAGATATTCTAAATTTCAAATTCCTACAGAATATGAGAAAAACAATTACACATTTTAATTAGAAAACAAACCATATAGAACATTGTAGCAGGACAATCCTAAGGAATTTTTTTCTTGTCTCTTGTTTTCTTTTATCACCTTTTTTTTT
>NW_004524583.1:177910-181502 GCF_000260255.1 Octodon degus
CATTTCACTGATCTTCTTAGACCAAAACGTACAACTCTTATTGCACAGGTCCTGCTTTACCTTGGACTTAACCATCCAGTAGAAAAATATGAAGACGAAATATAGGAAGTAAAGCCATGCTGTTATGTTGAGCTGTGGGGGACTCAGGTCAATAATTTCTCACTTTGCCAGTTGAACAGAAGACCCAATGCTATTATGGTGTACTGGACTCTTTTTGAATATTTTGCTGAGTTTACACACCTATAATATTCAATAACGGATCTTCGAGAAAATAGGGTATATAAATGAATGTCCATTTTGTATCTGTGTATTCAAAGTTGTTAGGATAGATATATAGTTGCATTCTCTTTATGAATAGAATGATTTTTTGTAATGGTGTTTGTAAATAGATCTCAAGTCTGCATCTTGTACCGCAATTAACCACTAAGAAGAATATATGCAGTGTGTTATTTGTGGAAACTGTACTTCTGATTTGATTTGAAACTGTCTCATTGCTGTTTATCAATAAAATTTTGAAAATAAATAAATACTTCTAGAAGTAAAAAAAAATAAAAATAACACTTACTTTATGGAAAATAGTGAATCTTTTGAAAGGTGAGAGAAAAAATAATTCTGTTATGTCATACCTTTTCTGCTAGGTAAAAGAAAAATGCATGTTTGGTTTGATTAAGAGGCAACGAACATTTGGACCATGGTTTGTAGAATCGAAGCTATAAACCAGATTTGAGAGTCCACAATAACCATTATGTACATATTCTGAGAAATTTTGTTCACATTTTTGCTTATTGTGGCATCTATATCAGCAGCTGAAGTTTTAAAAAGTTAATACCACTGTTATAACAGTGGTTTCAACTTTTATCTTGGTGCAATACTGGTCAAAATGCAGATTCCTGAGTGCCGCTTCAGAATCACTAACCCTCAACCCCTTAGCACAGGACCCACGAATCTTTATTTTAAGAGTTAAGACCTATAAAGGAATTTTGGTCAGTCTCTGAGAAACACAGAACAGATAGACTCTTTTGACTAGAAGTAAATGGAATTTACACTGAATTCATGGAAGGCCTTACAAGGAGCACCAGCATGGCAGAGTTAATGACAGTACCTTCCATTATGAGGCCAAGCAACAGTAAATTAAAAACCACAGTGGAATCATATGGAAAGCTGGATCTTGGCCTTTAGTAAACAGCCCGCATCTAGGGCAAAATTTATAAAGCCAAGCAAAGGAACAATCGTGTACTTTGAAAGTCAGAGAGATTTCATTCACTGGGCCAATAAGAACCCATGCCCAAACTGAAGACCAGGTCAGCCTTCCTTAAGTAATATGGACTTCCAAGAAAAGGAATGGTGGAGACCAAAAACGTATGTGGAAATATGTGGAAAAGGTGAAAATGAGATCCATAGTCAGCAATCCACCATCCTTGCATTGCAGACCTTTCTACTTGAGGTCACTGTCCAGCTTGAGTGGAACCGAACCCATTTAGGTGGAGTTGGAAAGACTCCTCCTCATGCCCCAGTATCCAGGTCCAGATACTGGCAAGATGGTCCAGAGAGGATACTATAATGTTCTGTGATAAGAATGATTACTGTGTGCATGGGGCTCCCAATTTAGTGAGGAGCTTGTGTAAATGCAGAAATCCCCTGAGGTGCCAGGCACAGACTTTGGGATGATTGCTCATTTTATGAACACTGATTGAGAAATACAGCTTTTGATTCTTTTAATGTTCAACTCCATTTTCCTTACCAGGAATTTCCTGTTTGATGACCCCTTTCCCTATCCCATTCACCCCATAATTCTTTCTCAGATATTTGTCTCCATCTAGCAACTCCCCTATTCTTGTTAATGACCTCACATTTCCAGTCCTAGACTAAGATCCTCCATCCTTCAACCCAAAACTCTGTTAAATGTACTTTTCTGTCATGTAATCACTTTTAGTCACCTATAGACCTCAGGGTCAAACCAGTAATAGCTGATTAGTCCTTTGTCTTTCTAGATATAGAGACTTAGACATGAGACACTTGAGGAGGGAGGAGTGGGGAGTGATTTGAAGGAGGGAGAGCAGAGGAAGTTTCTTTCTTCTACAATGATTCAGTTACTTATTCCACTGCAGAGAAGCAATGAGCAGAAAAGAGATGGTGACACTTCCATATTAAAATCAGTAAAAATTTGTACCCTGCCATGTTTATATTAATACATACATTGTCTTATATGTCTAAAATAATTCCTTATAATTCAGAGGAGAAAATCATGGTCAGAGCTCTGTGAGTCTTGGCTTCTGTTTGCCCTCTGCTAATGATGTTGGCTGGTGGGATGCAACTGATGTCAATGATTCCAGTAAAAAGATCTTTACTGAATTGTCTTGACCCTGCTCACCACGTCTCCCTTCTATCACCAGCTTATAAGCACAGACAAAGGTGAACTTTTATCACACTGGGAAGCAATTTGAATATCTTTATAGCATAGAAATGGAAAGTGAATAGGAAAAAGGAGGCATGTTTTTATTTGAAAAATCCTTAAGTGCTACAGCGTGCAACTCAGAAGATTATAGGAATTAGTGAAGGGGAAATAATGTTTTGCCATGTGTTGAATGGGTATAAAGCTTGTTCCTTGTTGGTGTTTGGATAAACTGTCAAGGTTTTAAAGTCACTTGTGCTTGCATCTTATTTAAGAGGAAAAAATAATATTTTTTCTCCCTCCCACCTTCATCCAATTCATTTCTGACTAAGGAGTTCATTGATATTCAGTAATATGGCTAGACTTACATAGATAAAATATAGTTAAGCCATTTCATTGAGAAACTAACTTGTGTAAATACAAATCTATTTTCTCTACTGATCCAATTATAACTTTTTTCCTCCTCTGTAAATAGACATTCCATTCATACCCATAACCATTATGTAAATTTGTAGTCACCATCACTTATTTTATTTTATAAAGGCTAAAACCTTAAATCATTGTCTATTATCATCTTTTCCTGTTTGTTTTTCTCCCTATCACACTTTTACCTGAGCTCCCACAAAATATTCAAACAGGCAAAATATCTGGGAAATATCCCTTCTACCTGTAAAGGCAAAGATTCTTCTCAGTATGAGGTGAACTCTGGTCATCCCTAATGTTATGATCTATACACTGTAGAACTGTTCTGTCCAATATAGCAGCTGATAGCTATATGTGGATATTGAAATTTAAATTCAGTTCAACAGGGCAGAAGAGATAGTTTAGAGACTTGAGTTCTTGCCTGGCAAGAGCAAGGCCCAGAGTTTGATTCCCAGTACCAAAAATAAATGAATTAAATCAATTCAACTCAATTAAAAAATAAAATATCTCCCAATTCTTCACTTGCAATAATGACATTTCAAGGGCTTAGTACTTTTTAAAAAATTTTTTATTCATTTTAATGAGAAAGTAAAATACCACTGAAAGTTTCAAACCAGGTTAGTAGGAAAGTCACAATAATTAATACATTGCATATTGTTCTCTTCATAGTGGTTTTTCAGAGGACAAGATGCAGACATGATATCTTGTTCAAACAATATTAGTAAAAAAACTTTCTTTTCATTGAACTAAGAGAAAGTAGCTGTATATATATCCTAA